>NC_052486.1:14215316-14418125 GCF_009730915.1 Dioscorea cayenensis subsp. rotundata | reverse complement strand
TATAAGCGATCAAACTCGAATGATTCAAGAACTTCTAACGTCATCATGCGAATGGTTGGCTCTCTAATAGAAAGTAAACATCACCAAATCCCGACTGAGAGGAGCTCATCGACCTCATCGCCCATATCATCCCTAAGTTGGATCTCTCTTTGATTGTTTGGGAGTGAAATAATGATGAAGCGCGAGTAGGTTTTAAAGAAAAACCACACCTCTTGGTGTTCTGTGCATCCACACGGGCGTGTGGAAATTACGCACGCCCGTGTGACTCCCACAAGGTCACCCACAGGGATAGACACACGCCCCTATGTGCTCTCAGGATAGCTTAATTTGCCTCTAAATGCATCCACACTAGTGTGTGAAAATTCTCCATACCCATGTGCCCGACCCATAGGGGCATCCATAGGCCCCTATGGCGTCTCCGTCCTCCCTAGAAAAATTCTAAGTGTGGCAATTCCACACGAGCGTGTGGATATTCAAAGGGGTACTCACAAGGGCACTCACATGCCCCTGTGTGCTCTGAGGGTGGAATAGAAGTCTCTCTAAGTTTCACACGAGCATGTGAAAATTACTCACGCCCATCTGCCATTCATAGGGTCATCCACAGGGGCATTCACACGCCCCTGTGTCTTCTCAGGATGGAGCCTTGGGACTCTGCAGAGATCCACATGGCTGTGCGGAAATTAACCACAGGCGTATGACCGTCACAAGATTGCTCAGACGGGCATTCATACACCCCTATGGCTTCTCAGGATGGAGAAGTTGAGCTCTGAACGGAAACAGACGCCCATGTGGAAATTCCACATGGCCATGTGTCTTCTCCGGATGACTTAAAAAAATTACAGACTCTGTAGAAAAATTCCTACGCATTCATGCATATACAGAGACTGCAAAAACAATAAAGAACTGACCAGAGAAACATGAAAACATGCTTAAATGACCTAGAAAATTCACCAGTCACATTAAAGCACACTAAAAACACCAATAATTCACAAGAAAAACACAGCAAAAGCATATAAAAATCATGACACCAACACTAGAGCTCTTATTCATGCAAGTACTAAACTAAAGCTAGAAAAAAAAAAAAAACTTTGATTGCCTCCTAAGAAGCGCTTGTTTAATGTCACTAAGCTTGACGTACCTGACCTTACCTCACAGGGCTCATAAATGAAGGTTGCCCTCTTACCTACAACATGAAAGCACAATGTACATAATCATTTCAAGGTAGAGAGAGAGTTATCGAGCATGTTACCACACAAGGGTTCATCACCCTTACTCCATGCTCGCACCTCCCCATTAGCTTTGGAGCACTTCTTGTGACGTCTCCTTGCTTGCTTTATCTTTTGGATCATCCTCTTCATGACCCTCGGGGTAGGTTGTAACTTGCTCTCTAGATCAAGTGACAAGACTTCTTCATTTTCCACTTCTTGATCTAGCAACTCATCCAATGGGTCCAGACATAACATTTCTGATAACTGCTTGTGTATTAGTAATATGAAGTATTCTTTTCTTACAATGAGCATAATTTTTATTATGTTTTAGCGCTAATACATGTGTATTTGTGATACTTTTGTGCATGTAGGTTTGTGAAGCTAAGTATTAAGAAAAGAAGCCCAAGTAGATCGTGAATGCACTATTTGGTGGAATCTTAGAAGGGCAAATCGAAGACACAAGTTAGGTTCAAAGATATGTGAATGTGTGCCAACCTTCATATATTTAAGCAATTACAATAAGTTGGAGGGGCACAAAGATAGTCTCATTTGCGTATCCTGACTTGTGCATTGATAGCAAGATCTTCACCAATGAAGCTTTTTATTGAAGAAACATCAAGATCTACAGCATAGACGTGTGCCCATTTATGTTGCCTCGATTCAAAAGTGTGGAATCGGGAGTGTATTAGACGGTGGTACTATAGCAGGTAATGTAGTAATACACTGATGCAGTTACTGTTCACAACCTTCTAAAAATCAGGATACCAAAGAATCCACACTGGTGTTTGAAAATTCCACATGCTCGTGTTGAAATTCCACAGGGCTTGAGAAAAATCCACAGGCCCGTGTGGATGCCCAATTCCATCCCTATTTAAGCCGTGATTTAACCCGATTTTGGGAGCCATCTTTAATCTTTCTCTCTAACTTTTCTCCAACTTTTGGGAGGCCGTCGGCTAGGGTAAAGAGAGGCTATTGGCAAGTCTTTGGAGTGGTCCTACGAATTCGACACCGCGCTTCTCTTGGAAGAAGTTTATTAGGGGAGTTTTCGTCAGCATCGATCCGTCGAGGTGTGCCTTAGGCAGGACAAGTGGACCTTCGGAGAAGAAGAGGCTACTCCACGAAACCATCAACACGAATATGGAGAGGGTTTTCCTATGGATTACTTGTTTTTACTTTCAATTTCATTAATGATTGTATCTTGCTCCATGGAGAGCTAAACCCCCTAGTGGGTACTTGGATTCTGTAAACCCTAGGATGTTTTTGTTTCATTGACCTTTTATCATGCTTTCCTTAATTGATATCTCTAATTGATTTCTAATCTTGAATGATTGTTGAATGATTTCTCCCTTATAGTGAGACTAGGATTGGGAGACCATCTTGGTAACCTTTGTGGATGAGTGGCACACCATGAGGGTTAAACAAAGCAAAATTGGAGAGGGTCAAGAGGGTGAGTCGAGAGGTAGCGGAGCATTCCCTTTCCCTTCCAATATGATTTATCCTACCTCCATGTTCCAAGAATTCTTTGCTCTCATAGTAGAGTGAAGGGCTAAGGGATGAACTCCGCTAGGGCTTAGTTGTGCGAGCAATAGAGTGAAGTGTTGAAGTGACTTTAGCACTTAGGGCTAAATTGTGACTAGGGATCTTTTGCCTCGACCAAAGGGTTAGATCTACACATAGGAATAGGGTTTATCACCTAGAATCCCTAGAGCGTCTTGCAACTTTACACAGTGTGAGGTGTTGAGACTATTTGATTTCTCTGCAGGGCCATAGTGTAGAGTTAGTCACGGTTGACTTTAGGTTTGGTACCATGTATTCAAGGATGTCCATGACTCATTAGGCATCAATTAGGAGACATAATAGTTGGTCTTGCACTTGAAACATTAGTCCTGTGGGAGCATTATCTGAGTACCCCACTTCTATCAATTGTCTTTCCTCTCACTTAATTGTGCCTCTGATAAGTGCTTGTGTGATATGAATGCGAAGCGTTCATTCCTTATGTTGAGCATTATTTTTCTCAGGTTTTTACACTAACATGTGTGTTTTTATGTTACTTTCGTGCAGGTAAGGTTGTGATGCCAAGTATGAAGGAAAGAAGCCAATGTGGATTACAATGCACCGATTTTGGAGAAAATCTTGCTAAGGTTCAAACGCGAAGACATAGGTTGATGTGAGATGCTAGAGTGTGTGCCAACCTCCTTGTATTCGAGTTTGGCACCTCCATTTGGAGGGGCACAAAGGCAGTCACACTCGAGCATACCGACTTATGCACATAGAACAAGAGCTCCACCAACTTGCCTATCATTGAAGAAGCAAGTGATCCACGATGTGAACGTGTGTCCGTTTGCGTTACTCCGATGAAAGTATGGATTCGGGAAGCTATTCAAGCGGGATATTGTAACAGAGCACCGTAGCAACACGGTAGCAAGTACTGTAGCAACACTGTTCATAACCGTCCGAGAAAACAGAAGTTCATAGAATCCACACGAGCGTGTGGAAATTATCCACGCCCGTGGGAAATTCCACACGGGCACGTGAAGCATCCACGCTGGTGTAGTCGCCCGATTCCAGCCCTATTTAAAGCCGAATAAGCCCCGATTTTAGTATTCTTTTCTCTATCTTTTCCCCAACTTGAGAGAGGGCTTCGGCTAGGGTTTTGAGGGGTATTGGCCAAGGTTTTAGAGAGGTTCTACGGCTCCGACATTGTCATTCCTTAGGAAGAAGGTTGGTAGGGGAGCTTCCGTCGAGGTGTATCCTATACCTGACGAGGGAATCCTTGGACAACGAGTAGATGACTTTCCACAAGACCATCGACATGACTATCGAGGGGGTTTCTTTATGGATTTGTTGCTTTTACATTCTATTTCTTTGATTGTACTTATCTCCATGGAGAGCTAAACCCCTAGTGGGCACTTGGGTATTTGTGAACCCTAGGATGTATTCGTTTCATTGAATCTCTTTATTATGCTTTCAATTAATTGATGTTTATTGTGAGTTCCAACCTTGAATGCTTGATTGTATGAACATTTCTCCTAGAGTGACACTAGGGTTGAGAGTTCTCGTCGGTAACCTTGTGAGTGAGTGATACACCATGAGCATGAGACAAACATAGGTTAGACAGGGTTGAGAGGGTGAGTCGAGAGGTACCGGAGCGTCCCCTTTCCCCTCCGACGTGATAGATTCTACCTCCGTTCCTCGAGTTCTTTGCGGCCATAATAGAGTGAATGGTCTAAGGGATGAACTTCCACTGGGGCTTAGTTGCTCATGCAACGGAGTGAAGCGTTGAGGTGATCTTAGTATCTAGGGCTTAATCATGGTTAGGGATCTTCCACTTGGACCAAAGGGTTAGGTTTATAATTAGGAAGAGATTTATCACTTGGAATCGCTAGAGCTCATTGCAACTCTATGCGAGTGCGAGGTTGAGAGGTTATCTAATCTCTCCTCCGGGACATGTATAGAGTTAGGCATAGTTGACCTTAGATTTGGGACTATGTAATTAAGGATTTCCATGACTTACCATTGCATTGATTAGGAAGCATAATAGAGGGTTCTTGCACTTGAAACAATTATCCTAGGTGGATCATTATCCGGGTACCCCATCTTTATCGATTGCCTTACCCCCTTCTTTACTTTTGTTCTCTTACTTGTTGTTTTTATTGTTGAGAATTGAATCATTGTCACACTTATCATCATTGATCTTTAACATAGCTAAGAATCGAATTAAGTATTTTTATTCCCTATTCCCTGTGGATTCGATACCCGCTCATCCGGGATTATTACTTCGACAAACCCGTGCACTTGCGGGATATACGCAAGGGGACCTTGTCAGCCTCTCATTCTTGTTTCTTTTATTTCTGTTTACATTACATTTCATCAACATAATCATTGTTCATCTTCACTTGGTTAAGTAGAAATCTTGTATTTTTATTCCCTACTCCCAGTGGATACGATACGCCACTCACCTTAATTTATTATTTCGACAGTCTCATGCACTTTCCAGTAATACGCAAGGGGCATTGTCAATTTCCTGCACATATTCACCAATTAACTCATCAATAGCGTTAAGAAAATAAAGAGTATCATCAAAGTCAAGAGAATGTCGCATGGCTTCAGTGAGATGGTATGTCAACTTGTCATCACCAACTCTTAGTGTCAACTCCCCATCATCCATATCAATGAGAGCCTTGGAAGTGTGCAAGAATAGCCTCCAAAGTATCAATGGAACCTCGACATCCTCATGAACATCGAACACCACAAAGTCCATAGGAAATTTATACTTGTCAACTTTTACAATTACGTCTTCAATGATACCTCTCTGATGTCTAACTGTTCTGTCGGCCAATTAAAGTGTCATCCGAGTGGGTCTAGGCTCTTCCAGGACCAGCTTCTAAAATAATGTATAAGGCATGACGTTGATGCTAGCCCTTGAATCCGCCAATGCCTTCCCTTCACCCAAGTTACCAAATATTACAAGGAATGATAAAGTTTCCATGGTCTTTCTTTTTTTAGCATATTCTTTTGAATACTAACCAACATGAAGCATCTAGAATCACAGATGCATTTTCCTCCAACTTTCTCTTGTTGGTCAAGAGGTCCTTGAGAAACTTTGCGTAACGAGGCATTTGATACAATGCCTTTACAAATGGAATGTTGATCTGCAACTGCTTGAATAGACTGAAGAACTTATTGTATTACTCATCATTTTGGTTATTCTTCAACCTTGAAGGATAAGGAATTCTTGGCTTGAAAAGGTGGGGGTGCCACCTTCTTCTCTTTGGCTCTATCCTCAACCTCCACGACCTTGGGTGTCTCAACATTTATCTTTTCACTAGGGAGTCTACTCTCAACTTCATGACCACTTTCTTAAAGTGATCGCTTTCACATGTTCTCTTAGATTGGTCTCCGTGTTGCTAAGCAAACTCCCTTGGGGTTTTTCTGAGAGTGACTTCGCAATTTGTCCCACTTGGTTCTTCATGTTGTGCAATGATTTGGTGTTGTTTGCAAAGTGTGGCTTCAACTGATTAAAATCTTGTATCTGACGATTGAATGTACTTGGTCAAAGCCTTCTCTAAATCGGTAATATGGTTCTCTAACCATAAAACTCGATTCTCCATGTTTCGTGGGCTTGTTGTTGTGGTTGTTGGAAACTCAGTGGTGCCATAGCCATCTATTGCCCTCGATTACTCCAAGAATGGTTTGGGTGGCTTCTCCACCCCGGATTATAGGTGTTGCTAGACGGATTTCCTTGACCTCTCATTGCATTACCTACAAAATCAACATGTTCTACGGAAGTGGTACCACAAATGGAAATCATGAAATCAAATGGAGCATGTCCACCCCCACACCCAGTGCAACTCATCACTGTGCCCCTCTAAGAGAAGTTAGAGTGTCTAACTTTTTGTCCAATGATTCAACTTGGGCCGCTAATGATGTGACTATATCAATCTCATGAAGTCTGGCTACCTTCTTTCTGTCTCGTATGTTCGACTGATATCTATTCATAGCCATTTCTTCAATAAGGTATCGGGTTTCTTTAGGGGTCATGCTTCCTAAGGTACCTCCTGCTGTAGCATCAAATAATTGCTTTGCGCTTGGGTTCAAACCATTGTAGAAGGTTTGGATGATTATCCACTCAGGTAACCCATGTTGAGGACATTTCCGCAAGAGATCCTTGAACTTATACCATGTTTCAAAAAGAAACACCAATTCCATTTGCACAAAAGCAGATATCGCATTCTTAAGCTTCACAGATTTTCCAGGAGGGAAATATCGGGCAAGAAAAGCTTCTATCATCTCCTCCCATGTAGTGATCGATGCTCTAGGTAATGAATGTAGCCTTTTGCTTTGCTCTCACATTTAAGGAAAATGGGAAGGCCCTCACCTTGATAGCATCATCCCTGACACTATTAATCTTGAGTATGTCGAACATTTCCAAAATGTTCTCAATGTGATTATTTGGATCCTCATAGGGCGAACCATTAAATTGTGTTGACCGCTATAACATATGGATGAAACCTAGCTTGAGCTCAAAACTCTATGTTATAACTGGTAGCCGCACAATACTAGATTACGAGCCAAGAACTATAGGTCTGGCATAATTTGAGAGTGTCCTCTACTACTTATGTTGTTATGCCATATTATCAAATCCTTACCTTCTATCTCAGCTTGATTTAACTATTCTTGCACAAGTTCTTTTTGCTTTCTACAAATTCTTCTTCCAATATCCGGATTATCTTCAACCAATATCGAAGGGTTTCCTTTGCTCAT
This sequence comes from Dioscorea cayenensis subsp. rotundata, assembly GCF_009730915.1. Taxonomy (NCBI): domain Eukaryota; kingdom Viridiplantae; phylum Streptophyta; class Magnoliopsida; order Dioscoreales; family Dioscoreaceae; genus Dioscorea; species Dioscorea cayenensis. The sequence goes on along the minus strand of NC_052486.1, from coordinate 14,410,653 downwards.
AACGTGGAGATGCAACCAACGAAAGAAAAACAAATCAGACTGATGGATGAATAAGAAAGTGTAAAATAGAACAAGTCATGAATAGCTAAAATAGCAAAGTGCAAATGCTTCCAAAACGCCTATTCCCCAACAACGGCGCAAAAACTTGACACACCCCTTGCGTGCGTGTATCGCAAGTGCATGGGTTGTCGAAGTAATTAAGTACCCTGGTGAGTGGATAGTCATATCCATAGGGAAAAGTGCTTGGAAACACAAGTATTGCTATTTAACTATTGTTAAAATGATTGATGAGTTGTGTGAACAATATCAATGCAATAAAAATAAAGAAAAGAAAAGGAAGCACAATAGGATTAAGGAGAGGCAATCGATAAAAAAGATGGGGGCACTCGGACATTGCTTACCCTAGGACTATTGTTTCAAGTGCAAGAGTAATCATTATACCTCCTAATTGACATTTAATGAGTCATGGAAATCCAAAGACACATGGTCCCAAACCTAAGGTCAACTATGACTAATACTAGACTATGCCCAGGTGGACAGAGATACTCTCGACGTCTCACACTGTGTGGGGTTGTATGAAGCTTTAGGGACTCTAAGTGGTAAAACCTATTCCCTAAAATAGATCTAAACCTTTGGTCTAGGCGAAAGACCCCTAGTTATGATTAAGCACCAGCAGTAAGGATTACTTCAACACTTCACTCTATAGCTTGCACAACAAAGCCCCAGTGGAGTTTGTCTCTTAGCACTTCACTCTATCATGACCGCAAAGAACTCTTGGAATATGGAGGTAGGATAAACCACCTCGGAAGGGAAAGGGGGCATTTCGCTACCTCTCGACTCACACTCTCGACCCTCTCCAACCTTGCTTTGTCTAATCCTAATGGAGTGTCACTCATCCACAAGGATTAACAAGATGGATTCTCAACCCTAGTGTCACTCTAAAGGAAAATCAATACAACAAACATTCAAGGATGGAACTCAATTAAAATATCAATTAAAGAAGCATAATAAAAGTCAATGAAACAAAATCATCATAGGGTTTACAGGGTAAGCACCCACTAGGGGTTTAGCTCTCCATGGAGCAATACACAATCAACAATGAAATCAATAGTGAAAACATGCAATACATAGATAAAATCCCCTTGTAGTCCATACTAATGGTCTTGTGGAGCCGCCTCGTCTTCTCTAAAGGTTTCCTTGTCAAGCCTATGGCACACCTCCCTGAATCGATACCAATGAAAGATCCCCCAATAACTCTCTTCTAAAGAAACTCAATGTTGAAGGCCATAGAACAACTCCAAAGGCCTAGCCAAAGCCTCTCCAAAAGCTAGCCGCGAGCGCGTCCATAGGTGTGCAAAAGATGGGAGAAAGATCCTTCAAAATGTCTCAAATCACGGTATTTATAGGGGCTCGAATCGAGCATCCACATGGGCGTGTGGATTTCCAAATTTTGGTTTCCTGCGAGCTGTGAATAGTAACTACTACAGTATTGCGTCTTTAATGAAATCACATTGATGAAGATCTTTCCAGTATTGCACAAGTCGGAACACCCGAGTGTACTACTTTTGTGACCCTCTACTTTGTGTATTTGCTTGAGCACATTGGTGGTTGGCACACACCCATATCTATTTGAGTACAACTTGTGTCATCACGTTTGTTTAATTCAAGACTTCATCAACAAATGCATCCATGATCTACTTTTGCTTTCTTTCATCAAACTTTATCTCCACAACCCTACATGCATAAAAGAACACAAATACACATGCATAAGTGATAAACTCCGATAAAAGTAATGCTCAATGTAAGAAATGAATAATTCATATTACTTATACACAAGTACTTATCAATGAACACAAGGGTCGTATTTCTCTAAGAACGGCTAGAGGCTCCTATTACTGACTTTTCACTTAATCAATAGCTTAATCGTTTATGATCTTTCTCTAGTTTACTTATACAATCCTATTAAACAATACAATTCGAGATGATGCTAAGAACACTTAGAAGGAGTTGAGAGTATGTACTATAGTTATCTTGATTATTAATTATGATAGGCGTTAAGTGTCAATCATGTTCTAGGTTTGAGTAGAGGGAATTTAAAGGCCTACCAGCCCTAATAAGCCATGGCGACTAGGTCTAAACCACTAGGAACTTAAGATGGAATCTCTTCCACCCTAGCCTCCTAGGTTTACCTTAAGTATGGGAATCCCACGAGAAAAGACCAATCAGACCCTAAGCCTAAGGGGCAATCAATCCCGAACCAGGAAACCTAGCTATGCTTAACCTATTAGAACATGCATGGATCTATCATGGCATGGGCGTCATCAACATGGGGGCATATCCTCCTCATCCATATAAACATGTAACAATAAATTACAAAAGATAGAGTAATTTGTACTAATCAATCAAGATTCATAAGTAATAACTGAGGGTTCTAGACATACAATTCCTCTTGAATTAGGTACTTATAGATCCTAACAAGCAAAGCATCAAAGCACAAAAGAACCACAATACCAAATAAAGAATAAATAAACTTTTTGATGTATTCATAGACTAACTCCCTCCAATAGTTCTCTAAAGGTTCAAGATTTGAGGATCCTAAGATTGTTCGGATGACGTGTGTCACTCACAGCCCTTTGATGATGATCTTTGAAAATGCCTGTCACTCGAAATCTTCTTCGATGATGTTCATTGATGTACTCTTGAAAAATCCTTTGGAATCTGTTGGAATAAGGATGAAACCCCATCTCTTGCCACTCAAATCTCCAGAAATTTGGTCATCTTTGGTTATTTGGCAAAAAGAGACTCCCGGAATTTAGAGAATACTAGGTTATTTATAGTAATCAGCATTGCCATGGCCTTACAACGGCCATTGTGATGCCCGTTGTGAATAAGTTGTTGCTTGGGCTCCAAGTTGCATCCCGGCATGGTCTTTGGGAATTTTGTGTCTTGACAACGGTCATTATGGAATCACAACCAGCGCTGTGAGGCTGTTATGGCTTCTATGTTGCTACCAATAAGCTCATGCTGCCATGGTTTGATCACAGTAGTAGTAATTGTAGACAACGAGCATTGCGTGTTGCCATAACACCCGTTGTGAGTCATGGTGCTACTTGGATTCAGCAACTTGCTTCATTTTGCTTTAAAAGATCATCGAATTCACTTATTCCTTCCTAAAATAGAAATAAAGGTCGTTGTGAACAAAAGAATGAAATTTTGTACTAATAAGATGCTAAACAAGTACAATTTCATGCTAAATTTAATGTAAATGATATAGAAATATGTTCTGTTAAATACTTATTAAGGTGTGCGCCAACGTACAAGAGAATTCAAGCTAGTTATGAGTTGGAAGGGCACAAAGGCAACCACAGTCCCTTGTCCCAACTTGTGTGAAGACTTCAAGAGTCTTCCTAACGATGCCTAGATGAAAAGAAGCCCTCATAACCAACCACGCAAATGTGTTCCTGTCCATATGGCCTCATAACCTACCTCGTAGCACTACTGTAGTAAAAATATTATTTACATGATTGAGTGAAAATTCTACCCCATCATGTGGGCAACTCTACAGCCCGCCCGAGTGGGTGGAGGCTCACACGGTTGGGTGGAAAGATGTGACAGGCACGTTTCTATGTTTATAAAAGGCCACTTTGCCCTATTTTTCGTCGACTTTTTCACGGCTTTTGATAGACAAAGTGGCTAGGGTTTAAAGAGAAGCACTTTCTAGCTTTGAGAACGCTTCTTCACCAACTTTGATTGATTTCCCTTCGTCATAGCATCAAGGAAGTTAATAAATATCAAAATGTATGTATTTTATATGTATATGCTTATGACTATTTATGTATAGATCAATGAATTATTATTGTTTGTGTGTTTTAATTGGTCTTATTCGTGTTATAGCAACATTGTATTAATAACTATAGCACGAAGAACTTGAGAAATGGTAAGATCTCAATTTTTGTTGATGGGTTTGTCGACAACCATAAAGACACCCTTGAACAGGATGAAGAATGCACAATTTAGTGTAGCACTTCAAGAATTTTTAGCATATTACCAAAACTCTGACGGCCTCCTTCACGCCCATGTAAAATGTCGTAAAGCCAACTCGAGATTATTTGCCTTATTGATCTTATGATTGTTTGGTTTGCATGATTTGTTCACATTGGTGAGAGAGAGGTCTCCATTAGGGTTATAATCTCAATATTAAAGCGGGTTGAGAGGGTGACTCATGAGATAGTGGAGTGTCCCCTTTCCCCTCTGATTGGTGTACCCTATCTCTGTATTCCCTAAGTTTTATGCAAACATATGTGCTGTGAGGTGTTGAGAGAGTTCTCTACCAGGACCTCATAGGGAATTAGGGACTTTTCACCTAGAGGTAGTCATAAACACCTAAATGTATGTCATTTACATGTATGTATTATGCACTATTCACTTATATTTTGATGAATTGATACCCATTTTGTGTTTAAATTCATCCGAATTGTGTTACAGGTATCAAAGTAGCCTAGTGGAGCTCAAGAATACAATTGGAAAGAAATCGACATCAAAAATGGTGTTTTAGGGTTTCGGCACTATAGTAGTTGACACGTCCGAATATGCGTGTAAACCGCAAGTACACGAGTGTCGAAATAATAATTCCCCGGTGAGAGAGTAGTCAAATCCATAGGGAATAGTGCTTAGAACCACCAAGATTTCTATTTAAACTAGAATGAAAATATATTGAAAGTGATGTGAAAATAAACTCAATGCAAATGAAAATAAGAAAAGACAAAGGAGGAGCAAGTAAAAGATAGGGGAGGCAATCGAAGATAAATGGGGTACCCGGATATTGTTCCGCCTAGGACAATCGTTTCAAGTGCAAAACCCCCTATTATGCTTCCTAATTGATGCAACAATGAGTCATGGAGATCCTTTATTACATGGTCCTAAATCTAAGGTCAACCATGCCTAACTCTATACATGTCCCGGAGGAGAAATTGAATAACCTCTCAACCTCGTACTTTTATAGAATTGCAATGAGTTCTAGGGATTCCAAGTGATAAACTCTATTTCTATGTATAGACCTAACTCTTTGGTCTAGGTGGAAGGTCCCTAACCACAATTAAGCCCTAGGTGCTAAAATCACTTCAACGATTCACTCCGTTGCACTCGCAACTAAGCCCCAGCGGAAGGACATCCCTTAGCCCATTCACTCTACTATGGCCGCAAAGAACTCTTGGAACATGGAGGTAGGATAGATCACACCAGAGAGGAAAGGAGATGCTCTGCTACCTCTCAACTCACCCTCTCAGCCCTCTCCAATCTTCCTTTATCTAACTCTCATGGTGTGTCACTCACTCACAAGAGTTACTAACAAGAACTCTCAACCCTAGTGTCACTCTAGGGGAGTATTCAAACAATCAAGCCTATAAGATTGGAACTCATAATAAACATCAATTAATTGAAAGCATAATAAAGAGACTCAATGAAACGAATACATCCTAGGGTTCACAAATACCCAAGTACCCACTAGGGGTTTAGCTCTCCATGGAGCAAAATACAATAGATAATGAAATCAAAAAGTAAAGAGATGCAATCCATGAATGAAAACCCCCTTGTGTTTGTGTCGAAGGTCTTGAGGATCGGCCGCGTCTTCTTCAAAGGTCCCCTCGTCAAACCTAGGGCACACTTTGCCTGATCGGTGCCGACGAAAGCTCCCCCAATAGCTCTCTTCCGAACGAAACACGGTGTCAAAGGTCATCAAACCTCTCCAAAGCCTTGCCAAAGCCTCTCCAAACCCTAGCCGGGAGTGCCTCCAAAGATGGGAAAAAGTGAAAGAAAAGATAGGGCAAAAGATCCAGAAATCAGGGATGAATCGAGGCTTTTAAAGGGCTGGAATCGGGCATCCACATGGCCCTGTGGATTTTCCACACGCCGTTGTGGAATTTCCAGATGGGCGTAAGGAATTTCCACATGCCCGTGTGGATTCTCTGAATTTTTGATTTTCTGCGGCCTATGAACAGTAACTGCACAGTAAATTGTTACAATGACCTGCTACAGTACCGCCAAGAACACTCCCGAATCCATTTTTCATCGAGGCAACATAAAGAGGCATATGTTTATACCGTAGATTGCGTCGCTTTTTCAATAAACAGGTTCATTGGTGAAGATCTTGCTATCAATGCACAAGTCGAGATACGCAAATGTGACTACCCTTGTGCCCCTCCAAATCATTGTAGTTGCTTGAATACATGAAGGTTGCCACACATTCACGTATCTTTGAGCCCAACTTATGTCTTCGTGTTTGTTCCTTCCAAGATTTAATCAAATAGTGCATTCACGATCTACTTTTGGCTTCTTTTCTTAAAACATAGCTTCACAACCCTACCTGCACAAAAGAACAGAAATACACATGTATTAGCTCTTAAACCTGATAAAAGTAATGCTCATTGTAATGAAAGAACAGTTCGTATTCTTAACACACAAGAACTTATCAGTAGTTATTAAGCTGAAGAAATGTTTGAAGCTACGAGCAATTGGTTGTAAACCTCACAGGCAACATACGACTCGCATGAACGTCGTGAGGTTCACTGGAGATTTCGGGGACCAGTTCATTGTAGCATAAACACTGTAGTAATGTTAATGTATCTATGCATTGTAGCACTGGTAATTTTTCTTGGTAGAAAGATAGTAAATTTCATGGGCTCCATGCGCCTGCATGGAGCCCGCATGAAATTACGAGGTATAAATAACCCAATTTTTCTAGGGTTTTGGGGAAGCCCTTTTTGGAGGAGAGACTTTTGGGAGTTCTTGAGGCTGTTTTTCACTAGTTTTGAGGAGGCAAGATGACATGATTTGGAGAAGGGGAATCAAAGGAACAAGCTTGATTTGGCTAGATCTTCATCGATCTCTTCTTTGGGAGCTTGTACATGACTAGGGAAGCCGTCCCCGAACGTGGCGTCTGTGGAAGCTTTATACCCAACTTGGCTTGTTCTCTCTCTTCCATTACTTGAGGGTGTTTTCTTATGCCATTTGAAGTTGTTTTCATGAGATTATTGTTTGTAATTACTTGTATGGATAAGTAGACCCCTCATGGTTTTGGATGCTTTGGTTTTGTTTATTGCAATTGTTGAGTTTATTAATTCATTCTTAGTGCATTTGATGTGTTGTTTGCATGAGAACTCTACAAATCGACTTCTAGGTTGTACTTGGTAGCGTGACCATCACCCTTGTACTAGACAAACCAAGTTTGGAAGGGATTTATGTATAAATACACCGTGACATTGGGTATTTTGTGCCCCGCCAATATTAGGGTTGGACCTAGTTGCGTTTCGGCCTTAATTAGAAATTTCCACATTTTTAATACAATCATAGGAGGATTTGATCGGAAGAAATTCCGTATCAATATTTGTACCACATTAGGGGTCAATTGCTATGACCATCGGGTTGATCTATTTTAGCAAGTCTCATGGTCCAAACCTTTGATTGTTTGACGTTCTTAGCATACTTTTCATCTTAGTAGCCCAGGAGAATTTGTTACAGTAAACTACTACAGTGCTTTTGCAGAAACTTGGAAATTTACTACAGTAAACTGCTACAGGTGATTCTTGATGTTGTCACTCATTTCTCCTCCAATCCACCTCGTTTTTCACCATTTCTTTTCACCATTTCCCTTCATTTTTTTCATCTCTAATCTCCTCTCCTCCATCTTGCAACTACAATCTTGTAATTTATTCTGAGTTTTACTGACTTTTTCACCATATTTCTTCACTTCAAGCTTTCAAGCCCTAATTCAATGTTTGGTTAAAACTAGGGTTTGATGTTGTTTTTCCTTGCCTTTAAGGTATAAATGGTATGAATGTTGGTTGTGATGTGGGTTGTTGATAAGTGCTTGTGTATAAGTAATATAAAGTAAACTTTTCTTACATTGAGTATTATTTTTATTAGATTTTATAGCTCACTTGTCTATATTTGTGTTCTTTTGTGCATTTAGGGTCGTGGAGACAAGTTAGGAGGAAAGGAAGCAAAAGTAGATCATGGACGCGATTGTTGATGGAATTCTTTGATTGAACAAGGGTTAAGGCACAAGTTGTGCTCACGTACATATGGGTGTGTGCCAACCTTCATTATACTCAAGTGAATTTACAAAGTGGAAGGGCACAAAGGCAGTTGACACGTCCGAATATGCGTGTAAAACCGCAAGTGCACGGGTGTCGAAGTAATAATTACCCCGGTGAGTGGGTAGTCGAATCCACAGGGAATAGGGCTACTAGTACTAACTTCTTCTCTGCTTTCTAACCTAATGATAAATGGAAAGGTGTGCTGATCTAATATGCAAAGAAATGAATACCGGAGACGAATATGCAAGGGTTAAATGGATGGAGATCTCAATCAGTTAAAGTTTGGTATTCGGGCAATGCTCCCCATAGGATTCAGGTATTAGGTACCGAATAAGCAAAGTGTTTCTATGATGAGTAAGTTAAGTCGTGGAAATCCAAATATAATCTGATCCGGCCTCCCGATCACCGATACTAGTCCCCTACGAGGTCCCGGTGGAGAAATCGCTCAATCTCAACACCTCACACCACATATGACTGCAAAGCACTCTAGGGATTCCAAGAGGTGTATCCAATTCCTAAAGATTGATCCAAGCCTAATTCCCGGTGAAGGATCCTAACCCCTACAAGGTCCCGGCGGAGAAATCTCTCAATCTCACGCCTCACACCAAATATGGTTGCATAGAGCCTAAGGAACGGAGATAGAATACACTCAATCGGAAGGGAGAGGGGACACTCCACTATCTCATGACTCACCCTCTCAACCCTCTTTAACCTTGAAGTTCTAACTCTAATGGAGACCTCTCTCACATCAAAGTAACAAATCATGCAAATCCAATCACCACAAAGATTAATTAAACAAGCAAGCAATGAGAATACAAGATTAAAACTTAATCAAACTCGGATTAAATAGAAACACTAAGCAAATCCACAAAAGATGAGAATCCTAGGGTTCACAAGCCCTCTAGGGTTTTAGCTCGCCATGGAGCAACATACAAAGCACACCATCAATGAATGAAAGTACATTAAAACCATAGAAATAAACCCCCTTATATATGAACTGATGGCCTTGATGGAGAGCTTCGACGTCTTGAAGGACCCACTCCAAAGCTAGGTTCACTGGTGGCTTCCTTGATGCTATGACGAAGGAGGAATCGATCAAAGTTGGTGACGAAGCACCTCCAAAGCCGCAAAGACCTCCTCTCCAAACCCTAGCCCTCTCACCCCTCAAGAGCGGCACAAAAGATGAGAAAGAATAGGGCAAAACGGCTATTTATAGGCCTTAGATCGCGTCTGTCATGTGCCCTCACGCGCCAGTGTCCGGGCACACGTCCATGTGGTAGGCTATAAAACTTTTCTTCATCGACATATCTTTGAGAGGTCTTGCAATCTTCACAAAGAGAAGGAATATGAAGATGTGGCTGCCTTTGTGCCCTTCCAAATAGTGAATTGACTTGAATCTTCTTGGAAGTTGGCACACATCTCCACGTTTATGAACTGCTCTCGTGTCTTGATCCTTGAATTGAACAAGAACTCCCAACATTGTGTCTTTATAGCCTATCTTTGCTTCCTTTTTACTCTTCAAGGCATTCACAACCTATATGCATAAAAGAACACCAAATACACAATTTGAGACATAAACCACACTAAAAATGATGCTCAATGCATGTAAAACATATATAAAAATATGTCTACTCAAGCACTTATCAAACTCCCCCACACTTAAGTCTTTGCTTGTCCTCAAGCAAAATTAAACATTATACCTATGGAAAGAAAAGAGAAGTGCTTGGCCTTAGGTTCACCAAATGAGTACAAGAATAAAAATTCTACGAGTCATGGAGAGAATCAAACACTAGACAAAAACAATCAATGCTCTAGCAAACAATCCAATCAAAAAAATGAATGTGATAAAAATCCGATTGCGTGTGTGTGTGAAAAAAACTCAACTCATGTCAACACTATGTCCACTACCAAGTTCTTATTAACATTGGACTTATTTATAAACGAAAAAAAGAATAGGTAGTAGCTTCACACAACCCTCTAAGGTAGCCCTTTCCCAAGATGCCTCCCGAGTGGCTTTCACACTTTCGAGGTGGTAGCTCTTTCTACAGAGGATGGTAGCTTTCACACATCCCATGAGATAGCTCTTTCTCTCATTAGGGCATAACAAGTATCCGACTTATGAGAGTAGCTACATACATCATGGGTGGTAGCTCTTTTCCACACCCTATGTACAAACAACAAACAATTTTCATTTCTTTTTCAAATTTTTTTCTGATTTTTTTCCTGATTTTTCCTCTGATGATCAAATAAAAAAACTAGCACACTAAAGTCCCAAACATAATGAACTAGAGTCTTCATAGGTCTAATGAGCGAGAAAAGTGCGAGAAAGAGCAATCGGACAAAAAAATATTCAATAAAAATTGGATGAAAACTAGAGCATGATAAAATCCATGTTTATAACCTCCAAAAAAACTAAGAATTAAACTCTTAACCCTAAGGTGAACCTTCATTGGCAACAAGAGCATGCTCATGAAAAACACAAGTAAAAAGTCATGTATAAGGTGAACCCTCCCCACACTTAAGATGTACATTATCCTCAATGTACGCATGCAAGCACAATAAAAATAATAACAATGGAAGCATAATGTGTGTGGGAATGCAATTAAAATAGGACTCCCTTGAACTCCTCATTCTTCGTTTGGTGAAGCCTAACTCATGGGTGTATGTGTTCATCGGGTTGTGAAGCTCACATGACCATGTAACAATATCACATGATCATGTCTATGACTAAAACACCATCAACATCACTCTCAAGGCTATCTGCACGTAGACAAGGGGTTCGAGTGAAGCTCAACAAAATAGAAAAAGATGTACGAGTTCTTATAAGTAAACACATGAAAGCACAAACTCGCACAAAGCAGAACAAAAACACAAAGTTAACTAAACTCTAAAAAGATAAAAATAAAAAAACAAAAATGAAAAACAAAAAGTAAAAGGAAACTAAAGAATCATGAGTGGGGACGCCTCAAGCATCGACGTCATCTTACGGTGTTGCGGTGTGCCAAAAAGAATGTTCCCATCCAAGGTTAATCGTATCACGATCAAAACTTTTCGGTCCTTGGTGGCATACCCGCAAGAAAACCGCCAAAAGAAATGCAAATTTACATGAAATGGCAAGCTGCGAAATCCACAGGGCGCGTGGAAAATCCACTTGCCCGTGTGGCCAATTTTGGCACTGAAAGCAGCCCAGCGGGCGGCGTGAAAAAAATCCACGCGCCCGCGTGGATCCACGCAGTCGCGTGGGTTTCTGAGCATTTTTTTAGCCCAGCGGTCGTGTAGGAACCCCCAGCGACCGCGTGGGAGCCGAACTATGGCCAAAAAGGCCATGCCGACCCTCAACGGCGCTCTAAAAACTCTTATAAAAAGCTTTCTCAAGCATATTAAGATGATTTCCATGAAGAAAAATGCATAAGAACGAAGATATCCACATAAATTTTGAAAAATGGAGGCATGGAGAAGGTTAGAAAAATGAGAGATCACCGGTGTGAATTGAGTAATAAAGTATGATTAAATGGCCGGCAAAACACTTCTAAACCTTTTAATGACCAAGGAAAAATGTTTGGGAGTGTGGGTGTGTGAGAAAGATGAAGGGATGTGTGAATGAAAATCATGAATAGTGGTCCTCTTCATCAATTTACCCCACGTGGGGGTGTGAAAACTCCACCTTGGGGCCTGGGTACTGTACAGGGCGCGTGGAAATTCCACGCGCCCGTGTGGGCTGCAGAATTTCTGTAGAAACACATCCATAGAGATATTTACATGAAATTAAGTCCAATTTCCCAACTAAAAACATGAATATCATCCTAAACCATGCCACACACATACATTTAAACTAAAACACCAAAAATCTTCATGAAGAACTCAACACTAATAAAAATTTAACAAAGCACACACTCATGATTTTATTACTATAGAAATAAAAATCTAAGCTAGAAAACAATTAAAAACTTGGGTTGCCTCCCAAGAAGCGCTTGTTTTACGTCACTAAGCTTGACGTACCTCTTCCTTACCTTATGGAGGCTTGAAAAGAGTGTGTTCCTCCCGACTAGACATTGCATAGCTACTTCCTTTAAACCAAGAATCTAGTTGTCGGGGTGGAATATTAATTGGAGAGTCCAACCATCTTACTTTTGACCTCCAAGGAAACAATTTGGGTTGGGAATTGTCCAAGCTTAGCAATGTGGGTCATTGGATGGCTTCAATCTCCTACCCACATCTTCTTCCCTTCCCAAAACCTCTCTCTTGCATTGTAAGATTTGATCAATCACAGGGAAAGATGCTTGTTCCATAACCTTAGGGTTTGCTTCTTCTAATGTATTTTCAACTTGAGAGGAGCATGACACTAGCAAATCCCCTTGAAAATTTTTCTCGCTCACAAGCACAATCTTGATCACACAATCCAAAAATCTCAAAAATGATATTCAATTTCTTGTTTTTTTCCTTTTTACTGCCCCTAATGTACTCAATTTGCCCAATTTCTTCCATGTTGTTCATGGCCTCATCATGTCCCAGAGACACTTGCCTTGCTTGTTCAAATTCTTCTTTTTCCTTAGCAAGCATGTCCAAGATCTCTCCTAATTGATGCTCAATGTTTTTGATGGAGACATCGTGACAACTTAATGTGGCCTCAATATTTTGGAAACGGGCATCGGTTGCTTCAACAAACCTCAGTAACACTATTTCCAACCGAAGTACATCTTCTTCAACTTTCTCATCCCATTGAAGTTCTTGTTGAGGTCCTTCCCATTGTTGTCCATCAATATCCCACAAGAGGTTTGGATAGCTCCTTTGATTTGGATGATAGTTGATGCGATATGGATTGTGTTGTTGATGAACATTAATAAATTGATCAATTTTTCTAGTGAGAGCATCAACCTGAAAATATAGTTCTACAACTGGATTAATCATCATTCAAGTTCCATGCAAGGAAAAGTAAATAAGACAAAATAAAACAAAATAGAACGGTGGAAGAAGATAGAGTGAAATAGATAAAAACAAAATAAAAATCGATGAGAATGATGGAAGAAAAAGAAAGTGTGGAATAGACAAAAGAATAAAAAGGATAAGTGGCTAGAGCAACAAAGTCCTAGCGTTCCTAATATCCTGTTCCCCTGCAACGGTGCCAAAAACTTGACACGTCCGAATATGCGTGTAAACCGCAAGTGCACAGGTGTCGAAGTAATAATTTCCCCAGTGAGTGGGTAGTCGAATCCACAGGGAATAGGGCTACTAGTACTAACTTCTTCTCTGCTTTCTAACATAATGATAAATGGAAAGGTGTGGTGATCTAATGTGCGAAGAAGTGAATACCGGAGACGAATATGCAAGGGTTAAATGGATGGAGATCTCAATCAGTAAAAGTGGGGTATTCGGGCAATGCTCCCCCTAGGATTCAGGTATTAGGTACCGAATAAACAAAGTGTTTCTATGATGAGTAAGTTAAGTCGTGGAAATCCAAATAATCAGATCCGGCCTCCCGATCACAGATACTAGTCCCCTACGAGGTCCCGGTGGAGAAATCACTCAATCTAAACGCCTCACACCAGATATGACTGCAAAGCACTCTAGGGATTCCAAGAGGTGTATCCGATTCCTAAAGATTGATCCAACCCTAATTCCCGGCGAAGGATCCTAACCCCCTAAAGGTCCCAGCGGAGAAATCTCTGAATCTCACACCTCACACCAAATATGGTTGCATAGAGCCTAAGGAACGGAGATAGAATACACTCAATCGGAAGGGAGAGAGGACACTCCACTATCTCATGACTCACCCTCTCAACCCTCTTCAATCTTGAAGTTCTAACTCTAATGGAGACCTCTCTCACATCAAAGCAACAAATCATGCAAATCCAATCAACCACAAGGATTAATTAAACAAGCAAGCAATGAGAATACAAGATTAAAACTTAATCAAACTCGGATTAAATAGAAACACTAAGCAAATCCACAAAAGATGAGAATCCTAGGGTTCACAAGCCCAAATACCCTCTAGGGTTTTAGCTCTGCATGGAGTAACATACAAAACACACCATCTATGAATGAAAGTACCTTAAAACCATATAAATAAACCCCCTTATATATGAACTGATGGCCTTGATGGAGAGCTTCGACGTCTTGAAGGACCCACTCCGAAGCTAGGTTCACCGGTGGCTTCCTTGATGCTATGACGGAGGAGGAATCGATCAAAGTTGGTGACAAAGCGCCTCCAAAGCCACAAAGACCTCCTCTCCAAACCCTAGCCGTCTCACCCCTCAAGAGCGGCACAAAAGATGAGAAAGAATAGGGCAAAATGGCTATTTATAGGCCTTATATTGCGTCTGTCACGTGCCCTCACGTGCCGGTGTGGATTTCCCACGCGGCCGCGTGAACAGTAATTTTGATACAGTACTGCTGTAGTGAAATTGCTACAGTACTTTTCACAAAACACGATCCGAACACTCTTCTCTTAAGGCCACATGTCTGGGCACACGTCCATGTGGTAGGCTATAAAACTTTTCTTCATTGACGTATCTTTGAGAGGTCTTGCAATCTTCACAAAGAGAAGGAATATGAAGATGTGGCTGCCTTTGTGCCCTTCCAAATTGTGAATTGACTTGAATCTTCTTGGAAGTTGGTACACATCTCCACGTTTATGAACTGCTCTCGTGTCTTGATCCTTGAATTGAACAATAACTCCCAACATTGTGTCTTTATAGCCTATCTTTGCTTCCTTTTTACTCTTCAAGGCATTCACAACCTATATGCATAAAAGAACACCAAATACACAATATGAGACATAAACCACAGTAAAAATGATGCTCAATGCATGTAAAACATATATAAAAATATGTCTACTCAAGCACTTATCAGCAGTCACAGTCATATGTCCTGTTTTGTGCAACATTGGTAAGAGTTCCGTCAATGTGGTTTAATTGAGGATATAACGTGATCTACCACATAGATGTGTGCCCAATCATGCTATCTTGATGAGGAAAGTGAATTTGGGCACATTTAGGTGTAGATTGTAGCACTTTACTATAGCAAAACGTTGTAGAAAAATCACTGTTGTAGTTACTGTTCATTATACACAGAAAACAGACCTTGGAAGTCTACACGGCCGAGTGGATGCCCGATTTCAGCCCTATAAATACCGCTTTGAGAGTTTTATTTGGGGATCTTCTTCCTATCTTTTGCTTATCTTTTGGGGCAAGCGCGGCTAAGGTTTAGAGAGGCTTTTGCTGGGTTTTAAGAGCTGTTCTATGGCATTTGACATCGATTCCCTTTAGAGGAGAGCAATTGTGGAAGCTTTTGTCGGCATTGATTTGGCAAGGTATGGCCTAGGCTTGATGAAGGAGTCTTTGGAGAAGACGAGGCGGCTCCTTAAGACCATTGATATGGACGACAAGGGGGTTTTCTCTATAGATTGTTTGTATTTATCTTTCATTTTTCTTTGACTTTGTATTGCTCCATGGAGAGCTAAACCCAGAGTGGGTGCTTCGACTTGTAAACCCTAGGATGATTTTGTTTCATTGACTTTTATTAATTTTCTTTTAATGGTTGTTTTAATTGAGTTTCAATATTGTGTGCTTGTTGATTTGATTTTTCCATAGGGTGACACTAGAGTTGAGAATCTATCTAGGTAATCCTATGAATGGGTAACAACTTCATTAGGATTAGACTTAGTGAGATTGAAGAGGGTTGACAGGGTGAGTCGAGAGGTAGCGGAATGATAAGTGCTTGTGTGTTAAGAATGCGAAGTGTTCTTTCTTTATAATGAGCATTACTTTTATCAAATTTAAGCCCTAATACATGTGTATTTGTGTTCTTCGGTGCAGGTAGGGTTGTGAAGCTATGTTTTAAGAAAAAGAAGCCAAAAATAGATCACAAATGCACTATTTGATGAAATCTTGGAAGGAACAAACACGAAGACATAAGTTGGGCTCAAAGATACGTGAATGTGTGGCAACCTGCATGTATTCAAGAAATTACAATGATTTAGAGGGGCACAAGGGTAGTCACATTTGCATATCCCGACTTGTGCATTGATAGCAAGATCTTCACTAATGAACCCGTTTATTGAAAAAGCGACGTGATCTACAGCGTAAACGTGTGCCCGTTTATGTTGCCTCGATAAAAAGTGGATTCGGGAGTATTTTGGCGGAGTGATGTAGCAAGTTACTATAGCATTGTAAAAGCCACGATTCCACATGCCCGTGTGAATGCCAAATTGGAGCCCTCTAAAAGCCGCAATTCAGCCCCGATTACTCTATCTTTTTCCCTATCTTTTCTTCCACATTTCCCCATCTTTGGAGGCGCCTGTGGCTAGGGTTTAGAGAGGCTTTGGCAAGGCTTTGGAGAAGTTTGATGGCCTTCGACATCGCGTTTCCTTTGGAAGAGAGCTATTTGGGGAGCTTTCATCGGCACCGATCCGGCGAGGTGTGCCCTACGTTTGACGATGGGACCTTTGAAGAAGACGCGGCCGATCCATATGACCTTTGACATGAACACAAGGGGGTTTTCATTCATGGATTGCATCTCTATACTTTTGATTTCATTATCTATTATATTTTGCTCCATGGAGAGCTAAACCTCTAGTGGGTACTTGGGTATTTGTGAACCCTAAGATGTATTCATTTTTTTGAATCTCTTTATTATGTTTTCAATTAATTGATGTTTATTGTGAGTTCCAACTTTGAATGCTTGATTGTGTGAATACTCCCCTAGAGTGACACTAGGGTTGAGAGTTCTTGTTGGTAACCTTGTGAGTGAGTGACACACCACGAGTGTTAGACAAAGCTAGGTTGGAGAGGGTTGAGAGGGATGAGTCGAGAGGTACGGGAGCGTCCCCTTTCCCCTCCGATGTGTTAGATTCTACCTCCGTTCCTCGAGTTCTTTGCAGCCACAATAGAGTGAATGGTCTAAGGGATGACCTTTCGCTGGGCTTAGTTGCGGGTGCAACAGAGTGAAGTGCAGAAATGATCATAATATCTAGGGCTTAATTGTGGTTAGGACCTTCCACCTGGACCAAAGAGTTAGGTCTAAAATTAGGAAGAGATTTATCACTTGGAATCCCTAGAACTTATTGCAATTCTATACGAGTCCGAGGTTGAGAGGTTATTCAATCTCTTCTCCGGGACATGTATAGAGTTAGGCATAGTTGACCTTAGATTTGGGACTATGTAATTAAGGATTTCTATGACTCACTTGCATTGATTAGGAAGCATAATAGAGGGTTCTTGCACTTGAAATGATTGTCCCAGGCGGAGCAATATACGGGTACCCCATTTATCGTCGATTGCCTTTCCTATTTTTTACTTGGGCCTCCTTTATCTTTTCTTATTTTTATTTGCATTGAGTTTGTCTCCACACCACTTTCAACATATTTTCATTTTAGTTAAATAGCAATCTTGGTGGTTCTAAGCACTATTCCCTGAGGATTCGATTACTCTCTCACCGGGGTATTATTACTTTGACACCCGTGTACTTGCGGTTTACACGCATATTCGGACATGTCACGGAACATCCCCTTTCTCTTCCGACATGATTTATAATACCTCCATATTCCACGTGTTCTTTGCGGTCATGATAGAGTAAAGTGCTAAGAGACAAACTCTACGGGGCTTAGCTACACAAGCAACAGAGTGAAGTGTTCAAGTAATCCTTAGTGCTGGGGCTTAATCGTGACTAGGGGTCTTTTTCCTGGACCAATGGGTTAGATCTATATTAGGGAATAGGGTTTATCACTTGGAATCCCTAGGGCTCCAAGAAGTCCTACACAATATGAGGCCTTGAGAGTATCCCTTTCCACCGGGGCATAATGTAAAGGGCTAGTTATGGTTGACCTTGAGTTTGGGACCGTGTGTCTTCGGATCTCTGTGACTTATTAAACCTCAATTAGGAGACATAATATTTGTCTTGCACTTGAAACAATAGTCCTAAGGTGAGCATTGTCCGAGTACCCCATTTTACCATCGATTACCCCTCCCTACTCTTCTTGCTTTCTCTTTTCTTTTTTACTTTTCTTTGCATTGATATTTTGAAGAACATCACAACTTGATTTTCACTCAAGCTTGATAGCCATACTTTGAGCTTCTGAATAATTATTCCTTGTGGATTCGACTACTCACTGATAAGTGCTTGTGTATTAGTAAAACAAAGTATTATTTTCTTACAATGAGCATTACTTTTCCCAGATTTTATCGCTTATATATGTGTATTTGTGTTACTTTTGTGCATGTAGGGTTGTGGAGACAATTATGAAAGAAAGAAACCAAAGTAGATCCTGGATTCACTTTGTTGATGAAATTTTGAAGTGAACAAACGTGAAGACACAAGTTGTGCCCAGAGACACGTGATTGTGTGCAAACCCCCATGGTGTTCAAACAAATACATGGTTTAGAGGGGACACAAAGGCAGTCACATTCACGTATTCCAACTTGTGCAATACTAGCAAGATCTTCATTAAGTTAAATTTTATGGAAGATGCAACGTGTTCTACCGCATGAATGTGTGCCCATTCATGCGGTCTCGATGAAAAGTGTGGATTCGAGGGGCATTTCGTTGAAGCACTGTAGCAATTTACTGTAGTAGTTACTATTCATAATGTGTTGAAAATTAAATTTATGGAGATTCACACGAGCGTGTGAAAATTCCACACGCCTGTGTGAATGCGCGATTCCAGAACTATTTAAGTCGCGATTTCAGCCGGTTTTGGGAGATCTTCTTTTTATCCTTTGGCCCATCTTTTCGCACCTTTGGAGGCATTTGATGCTAGGGTTTGTAGAGGCTTTGGCAAGGGTTTTTGAGTAGTTCTATGGCCTTCAACACTGGGTTCCTTCAGAAGATAGTTATTGGGAAGCTTTCGTCAGCATCAATTTGGCGAGGTGTGCCCTAGGCTTGACAAAGGAACCTTTGGAGGAAAAGCGACTACTCGACAAGACCATCAACATGAATACCAAGGGGATTTTACTTATGGATTGCATATTTTTACTTTTGATTTCATTATTGATTGTATCTTGCTCCATGGAGAGCTAAACCCCTAGTGGGTACTTGGACTTGTAAACCCTAGGATGATATTGTTTCATTGACCTTTCTATTATGTTTCTTTAATTGATGTCTTTAATTGAGTTCCAAGAGATCTTTGCGGCCACAATAGAGTGAAGTGCTAAGAGATGAACTCCGCTGGGGCTTAGTTGCGCAAGCAATAGAGTGAAGCGTTGAAGTAATCCTTAGTATCTGGGCTGAATTGTGACTAGGGATCTTTCTCCCGGACCAAAGGGTTAGATCTATATTAGGGAATAGGGTTTATCACTTGGAGTCTCTAGAGCTTTAAGCAACCTTGCACAGTGTGAGGCGTCGAGACTTAGAGATTTCTTTTTTGAGGCATAGTGTAGGGTTAGTCACGGTTGACCTTAGGTTTGGGACCGTGTGTTTTAGGATTTCCATGACTCATTAAACATCGGTTGAGAGACATAGTGGTCGGTCTTGCACTTGAAATACTATTCCTAGGGTGAGCAATGTCCGAGTACTCCCACTTTCTGCCGATTGCCTCTCCTATCATTGGCTTGCGCATCCTTCTTCTTTTCTTGTTTTTATTTGTAATGATTTTGTTCACACCACTATTGATTCATCTTCATTTTAGTTAAATAGAAATCTTTGTGTTTCTTATCACTATTCCCTATGGATACAACTACTAACTCACCAGGGTATTATTACTTCGACAAACCAATGCCCTTGTGCTACACATACAAAGGGTCTGTCACTAACTCACCGTGGTATTTTATTACTTTGATGACCCATGCACTTGCGGTATACACACACAAGGGGTGTGTTAATTGCGCTCAACTTTGGAGCTTTTATCTTTATTTGTAAATTTTGAGAAGCTCCATGTATATCAGAAAGTCTTGGAAAAAATTTTCATGAGTACTGTAGCAATTGCTAAAATTTTCATTCTCCAATATGGTGATTTTGTACATTTGGTTTTTCTTACTCTTATGACATCATTGGGTCTCCTATGATTTTCTTCATGAAAATTTTAGTTTAATCATGTGTTTTATGGTTTATAGAAATGTCGGTCAAACGAGTTTCATCGAAGTGACCTAGAAGCGATGTGGCACATATTGGAGAACCCTCCTTCACCCTACCACAACACAAGGTGTGCTATAATCTTTTGAAGACTAAGCCTTTGGTACTCTCTGGGCAATTGAATTGAATGACCACAAAGTGTTAGGTTTGGCCAAGACTATCTTGAATTTGATTGAACATGACAAGTGGGATAAGGTATTTTCAATTGATGAACTACCCTACCATGACGCTACATTGGAGGTCCTAAGCACAATTGAGTTAGCAAGACCGTCCACGGTGACTTTCCAAGTCTTTGGAGAGATGCACACCATTAGCGACACCCAATTGGTGTGTTACTTGGAACTTTATGATGAGGGATTCGTGAACACGCCCGCATTTCCCCATCGACCTACAGATTTCCTGGCCACCATGACGCACACGCAATTTGGAAAATCATCTCAGGCCGGTGCACAAATGAGTCTAGGAAGGTCTATTGACTTCATAATCCCTCTCATCGATATGTTCATGCACTCTTAAGTAAAGGCATTGGAGGCAATAGTGATGCACCGTGGTGATCATGCGTTCCGACCTTCTCATGTTGTATGGTATCATTGAGCGATATCTGATCCACCTTGAACACCTCTTCATCGAGTTCTTTGTTCATCAAGGTACTTTTACATGCCTTGGATCTATTTTTGCTAGGCCGTTCATCACACATATGATTCGAGGTATGGGTTTCATCACACACACCAGGGGCATACACATTGTCAGTGGGTTGACACCCTCGGGGATGGCTACGATGTTTTCCATGGGATTAGTGGAGAAATGGGGTAATACATTTGCCGTTATCTAGTATTCAGTCATGGGTGAGCGCATCAATGTTTCCCCATCATAGTCTTATTCTGAGTTTGATGACTCACCCTCACTGATTGAGCTTCACCTATAGGAGATTCAGAGCGAGATTCAGTTCTTTGATAGGGACATCAGGAGACTATTGAGACATTTAGACAGTTGTTGAGAGACATGAGCGCGATTCTTGCCTTTGTGCGTGGAGCATTATCTTTTGCCTGGAGCACCTCAGGCACCACCACATCCTTAGCACCTGTTGCGCACACTGATAGACATCACCCATTCTAGGAGCAAGATTTTTCAGGATTTTGAATTTACTACTTTTTGTATTTTGTTATGTTTCATTGTACTATTAGTTTGAACTCTTCAGTTAGCAAGGGTTCATTCCCAGCTAAATGTGTGTTACTTGTATTTTATTATTGTGTTTGTCTTCTTCCTTTTGATTTATCTGTGAGGTGTGATTTGCATGTCTATTCTTGTAGGAATACCAGGCCCCTCCACTCTCCATAAGCCACAACAACCATTGACTGTGCTTACCTTGCAAACCTTCATCAATCCAATGGGGCAGTTTCCTTACCCTTCTCTTTTTTATGCTTTATTTCACTGTTATCATTTTTTTGGCACCATGTTTTGCTGATTAGTGTACATTATGGCCAATGTACAACTCTAGGTGTGGAGATGGGTATTCACATGCTTGATTTACCTGTGATAGCTATGATTTATTGTTAAGAACTTCCTAGCTTGAATGAATGATAGTAATGAGGTGTAATGTTATTTGTGCTCTAAGAAATTCATGTTTTCTTTCTAGTGCTTTCTTCACAACCTTGTCACAAAACTTCCACCTTGTTCTTTCCAACTAATTCACTACTTTGATTACAATGGTAGATTGTTAAATTCTACCTTTAATGGTCATTTAGGAGCTTTTGGTTGGCTTACTTGTTTTCTTTAGCCCTATGTGAAATGTTGCATGTAGGAGACTAGGAGACATGAGATAGGGTGTACATACATACTTCTTTGCTGAAAAAATGAAAAAATGATTAAAAATGAGTCTATGTCAGTATTCCTCTACTAATATAGCATGAATGTGTCTATGTTGGCTGTAATCGAGTAAGTTGGGTGGCTCTTGTGCCTAATTAGTATGTGATTCCTTAAAAATATTTAAGATTTTGTGTAGTCTACATTAGGCGGGCTCTAAAAAAAGAAAGAGTTGCTATGGGGCAAAAGTTTACTTTAGGGACAGAAGGACTCTTAACTTGCTATTGAGGGTGTCTTTAACAGTCCTAACACTGGTAGTCATGAAATGTGGAGTTAATAGGGAGAGAGAGGGAAGGAGTACACGCACACTCATGAGGAAAACACTCTAGATGAATCATGACTATTTCTACTGTGTTAATCATAGTACAAATCTTTTTTTTTATTTCATTACATTTGTACTTGTGGAGTTCTTCACTGCTTGAGCTTGAGGTCGTACATTTAGCAGTTTATCTTCATACCCCTATTTTTCGAGTGTGTTTGTTTGGGGACAAGCAAACACTTAGGTGTGTGGATGTTTGATAAACGCCTAAATGTATGTAATTTACAAGTATGTATTCTGCACTATTTACTTATATTTCGATGAATCGATGCCCGTTTTGTGTTTGAATTCATCATATATGTGTTACAGATATCAAAGTAGCTGAGTGGATATCAAGAACCCAATTGGAATAAAATCAACATCAAAAATGGAATTTTAGGGTTTTGATACTATAGCGTCATTATAGCTGACAACGCCCCTTACGTGAGTCCCGCAAGTGCACGGGTTTGTCGAAGTAATAAAATCCCAGATGAGTGGGGTATCGTATCCACAGGGAGTAGGGAATAAAAACACTTAAATTGTTTTTTAACTAAGTGAAAGATAAATAGTGATATGTGTGACAAGATGTGAAATAACAAAAGTAAATGAACAAGAAAGAGAGCACAAGTAAAGGAGTAGGTAAGGCAATCGATATAAATGGGGTACCCGGATATTGCTCTACTCAAACAATCATTTCAAGTGCGAGAACCCTCTATTATACGTCGTAACTGATGTAATAATGAGTCGTGGAGATCCTTAAATACATGGTCCTAAATCTAAGGTCAACCATGCCTAACTCTATACATGTCACGGAGGAGAAATTGAATAACCTCTAAACCTCGCACTCGTATAGAATTGCAATGAGTTCTAGGGATTCCAATTGATAAATCCTCTTCCTAGATGTAAACCTAACCCTTTGGTCCAGGTGGAAGGTCTCTAGCCACAATTAAGTCCTGGGTGCTAAAATCACTGGAACGCTTCACTCCGTTTCACCCACAACTAAGACCCAGCGGAAGGTCATCCGTTAGCCCATTCACTCTACTATGACCGTAAAAAACTTGAGAAAATGGAGGTAGAATAAATCACACCAGAGGGGAAAAGGGAAGCTCCTCTACCTAAACTCACCCTCTCAACCCTCTCCAATCTTGTTTTGTCTAACTCTCGTGGTGTGTCACTCACTCACAAGGGTTACCAACAAGAATTTTCACCCCTAGTGTCACACTAAGGGAGTATTCATATAATCAAGCATTCGAGATTGGAACTCAAATAAAACATGAATAAATTGGAAGCATAATAAAGAGGTACAATGAAACGAATACGTCCTAGGGTTCACAAATACCCAAGTACCCACTAGGGGGTTTAGCTCTCAATGGAGCTAATTATAATCAATGAAATCAAATGTAAAAGTAAAGAATCCATAGAAACCCCTCGGTAGTTGTGGCGATGGTCTTGTGGAGAGTCCTCTACTCGTCCAAGGGTCCCTTTGTCCGGCCTAGGATACACCTTGCCAGATCGGTGCCGACGAAAGCTCTCCCACTAACCTTCTTCCAAACGGAGCGCCATGTTGGAGCCGTAGAACCTCTTCAAATCCCTAGCCAATATCTCTCCAAACCCTAGCCGCAGCCCTCTCTCATGTTGGGGAAAAAATGGAAAAAGGAATTGTGAAATCGGGGCTGAGATCGGCCGTAAATAGGGCTGGTATCAGCAATCCACATGCCCATGTGGGTGCCCCTGTGTATTTTTCAAAAGGGCGTGTGGAATTTCTACACGCCCGTGTGGATTCTCTATTTTCATCCTTCTTCGGCCGGCTGTGAATAGTACATGCTATAGTATTTTGTTGCAGTGATTGCTACAGTGCCTGATGCAGTACCGGCCCAAAACACTCTCGAATCCATGTTTTCATCTAGGTAACGTAAAGGGGCACACGTTTACGTTGTAGATCGCTTTGCTTCTTCAATAACGGACATGTTGGTGAAGATCTTGCTATACATGCACAAGCTGGAATGCTGGAATGTAACTTTCCTTGTGCCTCTCCAAATCGTTGTGCTAACTTGAATATAAGGAAGTTGGCACACATTCCCGCATTTTGAACCTGACTTATGTCTTCGTGTTCATTTCGAACCTGACTTATGTCTTCGTGTTTGAACCTTCTCAAGATTTTCTCCAAATAGTGCATTTAAGATCTACATTGGCTTCTTTCTCTAATATTCACACTCACAACCCTATCTACATGAAAGTAATATAAATACACATATTAGCGTTAAAATCCGATAAAAGTAATGCTCATCATAAAGAAAGAACACTTCATATTCTTATCACACAAGCACTTATCAAACTTCCCCACACTTAAGCTTTTGCTTGTCCTCAAGCAAAAATTAAAACATTAAAGTATAGATGAAGGAAATATTGGAAGTGCTTGGCCTTAGGTCCACCAAAGCATATAAAGGGAGCATTCTACAAGTAAGGGAGATTTCAACACTAAATATAACAAATCAATGTTCTAGCTAAAAACTTGAATCAAAAAAAGACAACAAACCCGAAATTATGTAAGTGTGTTAACTCATTCAAAACAATCCAAAGTATAGTCCTCAAAGTTCTAAGTACAAGGGACTTATTTATCTACAAACTATAACAAAATTTCAAAGATGGTAGTAGCTTCATATATCCTCTAAGGTAGCCCTTTCCAAAGTGGCCGCTAAGGTGGCTTTCACACTTTCGAGGTGGTAGCTCTTTCTACCGGAGTGGTAGCTTTCACTCATCCTATGAAATAGCTCTTTCTCTCATTAGGGCATAACTAGTATCCAACTTATGAGAGTAGCTTCATACTTCATAGGTGGTAGCTCTTTCCACCCTACCAGAACAACTAAACAATAAAACTATTTTGTTCTTTCTTTTCATTTTTCCATTTTTCCACTTTTTTTTTCAGATTTAACAAAATAAACAACTATACTTTATTCCTTTAACATCAAACTTGAGTTTTCAAAAGAGTTTAAAGAGTGAGTAGTGCAACAAGTGTCAATCAGGCAAAAATTCCTACATATTCAAGCAAAAACTAGAGCATGAAGACATTCAATGTTAAAAATTCTCATAAAATCTAGAATACAATCATTGCAAGTAAGGTGAACCGCCATTGCCTATGCGAGCATGTATATCAATCAAAACTAATATAAAAGAGATGTGTGCACTATGAAACTCCCCCCTCCACACTTAAGTTGTCAATTGTCCCCAATGTACACATGCAAGCTCACTCATAATGTATATCAATCAAGAACAAATGCGAAAGAACCAATCAAACAATACTCCCTTGACTCCTTGCTTTGTATTTGATGGAGCTAAATCCTTAGGAGTAATGTTCCAATGGGTTGTGAAGCACACACGGCCAAGTGCTGAAGCACCATTTGCCGTATCCATGACTAGTTCTCAATTTCCATGATGACAAGACCATCTGCATGCATACATGAGAGGGTTCAGTAAAGCTCAATAAAACAAAAACAACTTGAGTATATTAAAGATAAATCAATGAATACAACTTGAGGCAACATAATGAAAATAAACTTAAAAGGAAAGTCCTTTCTGAGTATACAAGTCCAAAATGAAATGCAAAAAGTAATAAAATGAAAGAAAATAAATCAAGTGTCGGTGCTGCGCTCTGGCTCCTCTGCTGCTGCGGGTGCTAGATCAAAGGGTGCAAGTGGATGTGGTGATGGTGATGCCGGAGGGGCCTGAGGAGTCCACGGCCATAAGAAAAATGACGAGGCAATGTCTCGCTCTAAAATCAGCTGTAACGTGTCGAAACATGCCATAAACTCTGGATATTGTGCGGTCTACATAGCCTGAACCTTAGCAATCTCTACTCAGGCCTTAGCAATCTCCGTCCGTATCACCCCCACAGCATTTTCGAGCCTCCCAAAGCTATCAAGGCTCGAGATGGTGAAAACATGTATACTGGGGTGCATCCTCTGCCACCGGAGGTGCATCAGTCTCCATCTATGTCGGAGTCTTAGGAACAGGCTGTGAAACATCAGCATCATCACCCTCATCTCTGGCTATCTCTGTAGCTGGTAGAACCAAGGCATAAACTCTCGTCCGAACCATGCGGACCATACCCATCAATCTCATCGTTTCCTGCCCGAGGGGTGCTGGTATTATCGTCTTCTTGGCCCCTCTTATTGTGTCTCATAGACCCATCCCCAAGATGAGTCTAGTAATGTATGGGCCCAAGAAAATAACACCCAGCCAGGGTTACTGTCCTTGATGCTTCAGATACTGCGCAAAAATGTGTCCGAAATGAACTGGTTCATTCCGTACCATGGAGTATAAATATAGAAATTCCCACTTGCTTAGGACTCACGTGCTATCGCCTCGACCATTCACTAACCTACTCAGGACGGCATGGATATATCTGTAACTTGGTCGAGAAAGGTATGAGGCCCTAGACACTCTTGGTTCATACCACTCCTTTCCATATAGTATTTTATATGCCTCCTTGGGGGATAAGCCTCCCCTTATGTCAATTGGGAGATCCTCATACTCCTCCGTCTCAATGTACTCCTCATCATATAAACCAAGCCTAACGAAGAACTGTGTAACACTCATACTATGATGCTGCCCAAAAGCTCTGAACTGAATGGTGCCAGCGCTATCGAAGTGAGCATAAGAACGGTCAAACTCGAATGAGGCGAGCATCTCTAATATGAGTAGGTGGATAACAGTATCACGAATAATAAACAACTTGCGCGAACTACCCACCGATAGTAGCTTCTCGACCTCATCAGCCATGTCATGTTCTTGTTGCACCTCCCTATGTGAGTTCACATCTGGGATTCATGTTTGACCAAAATTAAGCTTCGCTAGTCGCTCAAATTGAGCTCGATACTCGAGAAGTGTGAATTCTATGCTTTCCGGCTCAAGAGTAAACTCTCTAGGATATTTACCAGCTGCTTTTTTTGATCTGGGGCCCATACCTACATGTATTGGAACTAAATCAATCAGATTCATTCATAACTCAATACCGTAGGAAACCACACTGGCGTACGGAAATTCAACGCACCCGTGTGTATTCACGGGCCATGAAAACAGCACGGCCCTTATGGCAAATTCCACAAATGCACCTCTATTTCACTTCCAGAGTGCATCAAAAACAAATCATAATCATTCTAGCAAGAAATCGAGGCACATTAGCTAGTTTAATCGAAAAAAATCAAATAGAATCAAAGAAAATCTGTGACATGGGAAAACAAGTAATTACTGATGAGATGAAACTAACAACCCTGAAATCGGTGAAATACTCAATTATTCGACTCAAAAATCAACAATGGGAGGTCGGGAGAATGTTAAACAATGTTTTCTGAGTGTTTGAAGGTCTGCTGATCAATAGGGTTTAAACGATTTATCAAGAGAGAATGCACCCTTCTGATTCCTAGAGATCTGCATGGGCGTATGGAACTCACCCACGCCCATGCGCCTCCACATGAGGGACTCACAGGGGTAGACGCACACCCCTGTGCGCTCTTGGGAAAACACTCAACCTCTCTAAATGTATCCACACGGGCATGCAGAAAAGACCCACGCCCATGTGTTTACCATAGGTTCGTCCACAGGGGGCGTGTCCACGCCCCAGTGTGCTCTCGAGATAATTCGCTAACTCTCTATAGTGAAATGCACGCCCATGCGAAAATTACCCATGGGCATGCAAAAGTCACGAGGTCGCTCACAAGGGCGAGTCCACGCCCCTGTCTCATCTGTAGATGAGCTTTGAACAAAAATGCATGCCGTTCGAAAATTCCACACGAGCATGTGTTTTCTCTGGACACTTAGAAAACTTTGCAAGCACTGCAGAAAATTTCTAAACACATCTATACACTTAGAGCCTGCTTTACAAGGCAATTTTGAACCAGAGAAAACATGAAAAATAAGCTCAAACGACCTAAACTTCGCCGAATCCACATGAAATCGCAGGATGACATTAAAAACCCAAAATAAAAGCATCTAAGAATCCAGACACCAACACTCAACACTTTATTCGTGCAGACACTAAACTACTAACTAAGAAAATGGTAAACTCTTGGGTTACCTGCAAAGAAGCGCTTGTTTTATGTCACTAAGCTTGACGTACCTTGTCTTACCTCATGGGGATTTATGAAGGAAAAATATTTCCATGTCGTCATTACTAACATCCCCTCCATAATATAGTTTCAGCCTTTGTCCATTCACCTTGAATGTGCCCTTCTTCGGATGGGTGATCTCAATAGCTCCATGAGGTGAAAGCTTCGGTTATTGTATAAGGGCCAAACCATCTAGACTTGAGTTTCCCCGAAAAATAACCATTGAAGAGAATTGAATAGTAATACCTGATCGCCCACTTTGAACTCTTTCAGATTCTTAATGTGCTTGTCATGCCACTTTCAAATTCTTTCCTTATATATCCTTGCATTCTCATATGCTTTCAACCTCCACTCATCTAGCTCATTGAGAGGTAACATTCTTTGCTCCACTGATTTGCTCAAGTTCCAAATTCATTTCCTTGATTGCCCAATATGCTTTTTGCTCTAATTCCATTAGCAAATGAAAGGATTTTCCATACAACAAATTATAGGGAGTGGTCCTTATTGGAGTTTTGTACGCTTTTCGATGAGCCCAAAGTGTGTCATCTAACCGTTCCGACCAATCCAGCTTTCCTTGTTCTGTGGATTTGGTTAAGAGTCTCTTAAGCTCTCTGTTTGTGACTTCCACTTGTCCAGTCATTTCTGGGTGGTAGGGGGTAGTAAGACGATGATGCACTCCATAACGCTTCAACACTTTCGTAAGCTGTGTGTTGCAGAAATGAGTTCCCCGATCGATAATGGTGATTCCCGGAGCCCCAAATCGAGTAAACAACCTTTTCAAAAACTTTACCACAGTTCTTACATCATTAGTTGGAAGAGCTTGGGCCTCCACCCATTTAGCAACACTGTAGCAGAGCACTGTAGCAACAATGTATCAAATACTGTAGCAGCAATGTTCACAGCCGGCAGAGAAATCAGAGAAACAGAGAATCCACACGGGCGTGTGGAAATTATCCACGCCCGTGTGGAAATTCTGCACGGGCGCGTGTATCGTCCACGCCCGTGGAGTTGCCGATTCCAGCTCTATTTAAATCCGATTCAGCCCCGATTTTGGTATTCTTTTCTCCATCTTTTCCCCAACTTGTGAGAGGGATTTGGCTAGGGTTTCGAGGGGTATTGGCCGATGTTTTGGAGAAGTTCTACGGCTCTGACATCGTGATTCCATTAGTAAGAAGGTTGGTAAGGGAGCTTCGATCGAGGTGTATCCTATACCGGATGAAGGAATCTTTGGACGACGAGTAGGGGACTCTCCACAAGACTATCGACACGACCATCGAGGGGGTTTCTTTATGGATTCATTGCTTTTACATTCGATTTCTTTGATTGTACTAAGCTCCATGGAGAGCTAAACCCCTAGTGGGTGCTTGGATGATTGTGAACCCTAGGATGTATTCGTTTTATTAAACTTTTTTATTATGCTTTCAATAAATTGATGTTTATTGTGAGTTCCAACCTTGATTTCTTGATTGTATGAACATTTCCCCTAGAGTGACACTAGGGTTGAGAGTTCTTGTTGGTAACCTTGTGAGTGAGTGACACACTACCAGCGTTAGACAAAGCTATGTTGGAGAGGGTTGAGAGGATGAGTCGAGAGGTACAGGAGCGTCCCCATTTCCCCTCCGACCTGCTAGATTCTACATCCGTTCCTTGAGTTCTTTGCGGCCATAATAGAGTGAACGGTCTAAGGGATGAACCTTCGCTGGGGCCTAGTTGCGCGTGCAATGGAGTGAAGCATTGAGGGGATCTTAGTATCTACGACTTAATTGTGGCTAGGGACCTTC
Source organism: Dioscorea cayenensis subsp. rotundata (assembly GCF_009730915.1). Lineage (NCBI taxonomy): Eukaryota > Viridiplantae > Streptophyta > Magnoliopsida > Dioscoreales > Dioscoreaceae > Dioscorea > Dioscorea cayenensis. The sequence goes on along the minus strand of NC_052486.1, from coordinate 14,380,451 downwards.
CGCCTGGACCAAAGGGTTAGGTCTATAATTAGGAAGCGATTTATCACTTGGAATCCCTAGAGCTCATTGCAACTTTATTCGAGTCCGAGGTTGAGATGTTATTTAATCTCTCCTCCAGGACATGAATAGAGTTAGGCATAGTTGACCTTAGATTTTGGACTATGTATGTAAGGATTTCCACGACTCACCATTGCATTGATTAGGAAGCATAATAGAGAGTTCTTGCACTTGAAGCGATTATCCTAGGTGAAGCATCATCCGACTACCCCATCTTTATTGATTTCCTTACCTCCTCCTTACTTTTGCTCTCTTACTTGTTGCTTTTAATTGTTGACAATTGAATCATTATCACACTTATCATTGTTGATACTCCACATAGCTAAGAATCGAATTAAGTGTCTTTACTCCCTACTCCCTGTGGATTCGACCACGCTCACCCGGGATTATTACTACGACAAACCCGTGAACTTGCGGGATATACGGAAGGGGACCTTGTCATTTAGTCTTCTATAGTCCATGCAAACTCACCATCCCGTGACTGTCCTGGTTGGAATCAATTCATTCTTTTTCATTTCTCACCACTGTCATCCCCCCTATTTTTAGAACCCATGCACTGTCAGATATGGGGTAGATGTTTCTTGTGTCTAGGAGCTTCACCACCTCTGTCTTGATAACTTCCTTCATGTTTGAATTTAATCTTCACTGAGGTTGGATCACAGATTTATAGTCATCTTCCATTAGAATTTTATGATAGCAGAATGATAGATTTATGCCCTTAATGTCTGAAATTTTCCATGCAATAGCCGATTTATGACTTTTCAACATACTAACAAGCTTGTCCTTTTGATCTCTAGACAAGTTTGAAGCCACAATCACCGAGAGTTTAGATTCTTCCATCAAGAAGGCATACTCCAAATATGATGGTTGGGTTTTAAGCTCTAGTCTGGTGGTACATCAATTGATAGACACAACCTGCTATCCTTCAACATGTCAATCTCCTCAAAATTATTCACCTCATGTTCACATTCATTCTTCCCTTGTTCCACTTGTGAATGGGTTTCTGTATGATCTTCAATGGCAATCAATGCTTCTATTCCACAAGTATCCCTTTCCTGATATTGACACTCCCACAGAGAAAGTTCATGCCTTTGTTCATGTTGTGACGAATCAAACTGAGCTAGGACTCTCTCCAAACTTTCTTCTAAGTAGTCACTCATCTATGCCAACGCAGATCTCTCAAAACTGATCTATTACACTATCTAATTCACAGTTTTGCACTTGAATACTAGCAATGTACTCTTCAACTGACTCTTCCATGGGCTGTTAAATAGTGTACTATTATTGTGGGGAATTATACGAGTGTGTCCTGTACTGTAAACAGTTGAACTTTTTGTTTCACATTTTCAACCATTTCTGTGATAATGTTGAATAACTCGGGCATGTCAATCATTTTTTTGTAATCAAAGAAAAATAACAAATCAGAACAATGATAGAAAAGAAGATGTGAACTACAAGAAAACAAAGTGCAAAGTATCTCTTAATGCCTACTCCCTGACAACGGCGCCAAAAACATGACAATGCCCTTGCGTATGTCCCGCAAAGTGAACGGGCTCGTCGAAGTAATAAAATCCCAGATGAGTGGGGTATCGTATCCACAGGGAGTTCGGAATAGAAACACTTAAAGTTGATTGTTAACTAAGTAAAAGATGAATAGTGATATGCTTGACAAGATGTGAAATATCAAAAGATAAAGAACAAGAAAGAGAGCACAAGTAAGAAGAAGATAAGGCAATCGATATAAATGGGGTACCCGGATATTGCTCCGCCTAGGATAATCGTTTCAAGTGTAAGAATCCTCTGTTATACTTCCTAACTGATGCAATAATGAGTCATGGAGATCCTTAAATACATGGTCCCAAATCTAAGGTCAATTATGCCTAACTCTATACATGTCCCGGAGGAGAAATTGAATAACCTCTCAACCTCGCACTCGTATAAAATTGCAATGAGTTATAGGGATTCCAAGTGATAAATCCTCTTCCTAGATATAGACCTAACCCTTTGGAACAGGTGAAAGGTCCCTAGCACAATTAAGCCCTAGTTGCTAAAATCACTTCAATGCTTCACTCCGTTGCACCCGCAACTAAGCCCAAGCGGAAGGTCATCCTTTAACCCATTCACTCTACTATGACTGCAAAGAACTTGAGGAAATGTAGGTAGAATAAATCACGCCGGGGGGATAGGGGACGCTCCGCAACCTCTCGACTCACTCTGTCAACCCTCTCCAATCTAACTTTGTCTAACTCTCATGGTGTATCACTCACTCACAATGGTTACCAACAAGAACTTTCAACTCTAGTGTCACTCTAAGGGAGTATTTATACAATCAAGCATTCAAGATTGGAACTCAAATAAAACATCAATAAATTAGAAGCATAATAAAGAGATTCAATGAAAAGAATACATCCTAGGTTTCACAAATACCCAAGTACCCACTAGGGGTTTAGCTCTCCATGGAGCTAATTATAATCAATGAAATCAAATGTAAAAGAAAATAATCCATAGAAAAAAACTCGGTAGTTGTGGCGATGGTCTTGTGGAGAGTCCTCTACTCGTCCAAGGGTCCCTTTGTCCAGCATAGGATACACCTCGCCGGATCGGTGTCGATGAATGCTTTCCCACTAACCTTCTTCCAAACGGAGCGCAATGTCGGAGTCGTAGAACCTCTCCAAATCTCTAGCCAATACCTCTCCAAACCTTAGCCGCAACCCTCTCTCAAGTTGGGGAAAAGATGGAGAAAACAATCTTTAAATCGGCGCTGAGATCGGCCTTAAAATATGGCTGGAATCGGGAATCCACACGCCCATAAGGGGGCCCCTGTGGATTTTTTGCAAGGCCGTATGGAATTTTCACACGCCCTTGTGGATTCTCTATTTTCATCCTTCTTTGGCCGGTTGTGAATAGTATCCTGCTATAGTATTTTTTGCATTGTTTGCTACAGTGCCCTACTATAGTACTGGCCCAAAACATTCCTGAATCCATGCTTTCATCGAGGTAACATAAATGGGCACACATTTATGTCATAGATCGCTTTGTTTCTTCAATAACGGACATGTTGGTGGAGATCTTGCTATACATGCACAAGCCGGAATGATTGAATGTGACTGCCCTTGTGCCCCTCTAAATCATTGTGCTAACTTGAATACGAGGAGGTTGGCACACATTCCCGCATTTCGAACCCGACTTATGTCTTCGCATTCGAGCCTTCTCAAGATTTCCTCCAAATGGTACATTTACGATCTACATTGGCTTCTTTCTCTAACATTCGGTCTCACAACCCTATCTGCATAAAAGTAACATAAATACACACATATTAGCGTTAAAACCCAATAAAAGTATTGTTTATCATAAGGAAAGAACACTTCGTATTCTTATCACACAAGCACTCATCAGTAGCTGAGGAAATGTTTAAAGCTGCAAGCAATCGGGTGTAAACATCACGGGCTCAATCAGCCAGCATGAAGGCTGATAAGTGCTTGTGCGATATGAAGGCGAAGCGTTCATTCCTTATGTTGAGCATTACTTTTCTCAGTTTTTTTACATTAATATGTGTGTTTTTATGTTACTTTTATGCAGGTAGGGTTGTGAGGCCGAGTATAAAGGAAATGGGCCAATGTGGATCATAATGCACCTATTTTGGAGGAGATCTTGCTAAGGTTCAACACGAAGACATAGGACAGATGTGAGATGCTAGAGTGTGTGCCAACCTCCTCGCATTCAAGTGAGTACATCCATTTGGAGGGGCACAAAGGCAGGCACACTCGAGCATTCCGTCTTATGCATACAAGAACAAGAACCCCACCAACTTATATATCATTGAAGAAGCAAGTGATTCACGATGTGAACGTGTGCCCGTTTGCGTTACCCTGATGAAAGTATGGAATTGGGAAGTTATTCAGGTAGAAGATTATAGCAGAGCACTGCACCAGCGCTGTATCAAATACTGTAGCAGCACTGTTCACAGCCGGCCGAGAAATCAGAGAAACAGAGAATCCACACGGGCGTGTGGAAATTATCCACGCCCGTGTGGAAATTCCGCATGGGCGCGTGTACCGTCCACGCCCGTGGAGTTGCCCGATTCCAGCCCTATTTAAAGCCGATTCAGCCCCGATTTTGGTATTCTTTTCTCCATCTTTTCCCCAACTTGTGAGAGAGCTTCGGCTAGGGTTTCGAGGGTTATTGGCCAAGGTTTTGGAGAAGTTCTATGGCTCTGACATCGTGATTCCATTAGGAAGAAGGTTGGTAGTGGAGCTTCGATCGAGGCTTATCCTATATCGGACGAAGGAATCCTTGGACGACGAGTAGAGGACTCTCCACAAGACCATCGACACGACCATCGAGGGGGTTTCTTTATTGATTCATTACTTTTACATTCGATTTCTTTGATTGTACTAAGCTCCATGGAGAGCTAAACCCCTAGTAGGTGCTTGGATGATTGTGAACCCTAGGATGTATTCGTTTCTTTGAACTTCTTTATTATGCTTTCAATAAATTGATGTTTATTGTGAGTTCCAACCTTGAATGCTTGATTGTATGAACATTTCCCCTAGAGTGACACTAGGGTTGAGAGTTCTTGTTTGTAACCTTGTGAGTGAGTGACACACTACGAGCGTTAGACAAAGCTAGCTTGGAGAGGGTTGAGAGGGTGAGTCGAGAGGTACAGGAGCGTCCCCTTTCCCCTCCAGCGTGATAGATTCTACCTCCGTTCCTTGAGTTCTTTGCGGCCATAATAGAGTGAGTGGTCTAAGGGATGAACCTCCGCTGGGGCCCTAGTTGCGCGTGCAACGGAGTGAAGCGTTGAGGGGATCTTAGTATCTAGGGCTTAATTGTGGCTAGGGACCTTCCGCCTGGACCAAAGGGTTATTTCTACTTTTAGGAAGAGATCTATCACTTGGAATCCCTAGTGCTCATTGCAACTCTATGCGAGTGCGAGATGTTGAGATTTTTCGATTTCTCCTCTGGGACATGTATAGAGTTAGGCATAGTTGACCTTAGATTTGGGACTATGTATGTAAGGATTTCCATGACTCATCATGGCATTGATTAGGAAGTATAATAGAGAGTTCTTGCACTTGAAACAATTATCCTAGGTGAAGCATCATCCGAGTACCCCATCTTTATCGATTGCCTTGCCCCCTTCTTTATTCTTGCTCTCTCACTTGTTGCTTTTATTGTTGAGAATTGAATCAATTTCACACTAATCACTATTGATCTTCCACATAACTAAGAACCAAATTAAGTATTTTCACTCCCTACTCCCTGTGGATTCGACCCCGCTCACCCGGGATTATTACTGCGACAAACCCATGCACTTGCGGGATATAAGCAAGGGGTATCTTGTCAATGGCCGTGAGGTTCACTAAAGATTTCGGAGATCTGTTCACTACAACATGATATTGTAGCAGAAAAATACTGTAGCAATATTACTGTAGCACCGGTAATTTTTCTGGCAGATAGACAATAAACTTCATTGGCTTTATGTGCCCGCATGGAGCCCGCGAGAAATCATGGGTTATAAATAACCAAATTATTCTAGGCTTTTGGGGGAGCCCGTTTTTTTGGATTATAGACTTTTGAAAGTCCTTGAGGTTGTTTTCCACCAGCTCTGAGGAGGCAAGATGACATGATTTGGAGGTAGGAGAATCGAAGGGAGAAGCCTTGTTTGGGTAGATCTTCATCGATGTCTTCTTTGGGAGCCTGTAAATGATGAGGAAAGCCGACCCCGAACATGGTGTCCATGGAGGCTTTCTACCCAACTTGGCTTGTCGTCTCTCTTCCATTACTGGAGGGAGTTTTCTTATGATATTTGTAGTTGTTTTCATGAGATTATTGTTTGTAATTGCTTGTATAGACGAGTAGATCCCAAGGTCACAGATGGTGGTGAACCTTGGGGTGAACTTGTGGTTTTGGATGCTTTGATTTTGTTTATTGCAATTGTTGAGTTTGTTGATTCATTCTTGGTGTATTTGATGTGTTGTTTACATTAGAACTCTGTAAATTGACTTCTAGGTTATACTTTGTAGCGTGACCTGATAAGTGCTTCAGTAGACATATTTTTTTATATGTTTTACATGCATTGAGCATCGGTTTTACCATGGTTTATGTCTCATATTGTGTATTTGGTCTTCTTTTGGGCAAATAGGTTGTTAATGCCTTGAAGAGTCAAAAGTAAGCAAAGATAGGCTATAAAAACACAATGTTGGGAGTTCTTGTTCAATTCAAAGACTAAGGCACGAGAGGAGTTTATGAATGTGGAAATGTGTGCAAACATCCAAGGAGATTCAACCCAATTCACTAGTTGGAAAGGCACAAAGGTAGTCACATCTTCATGTTCCTTCTCTTTTTGAAGATTGCAAGACCTTTCAAGGATATGTCGATGAAGAAAAGTCTTATAGCCTACCACATGGATGTGTGTCTGACCATGTGGCCTCAATAGAAGAGTGATTGGACCGCGTTTATGAAAAACTATAGCTAAGCACTGTAGCAAAACATTGTAGTATTTTACTCTAGCAGTATTACTATTCACATGACCGCGTGGAAATTCCTATAGCCCACGCGGGTGCGTGAAAAATCCACGTGGGCGTGTGTAGGCACGTGACAGATGCGGTTTGCACTTATAAATAGCCCTCTTGCCCTAATCTTTAACATATTTTGTGCGGCTCTTGAGGGTTGAGACGGTTAGGGTTTGGAGAGGAGGTCTTTGCTAATTTGGAGGTTGTTTATCACAAACTTTGATAGTTTCTTTCACCATCATAGCACATAGGAAGCCACTGGCGACCTATATTCGGAGAGGAATCCTTCAAGACGTTAAACTACCCATTAAGGCCAATCATCATGAATTCAAGGGGATTTTTCTCTATGGTTTACATTACTATTCATTATATTTATCTTTGTTTTCTAACTTGCTCCATGGAGGGCTAAATCCTAGTAGGTATTTGGGCATGTGAACCCTGGGATTTTGTCTTTTGTATTGTTTTGCTTTATGGTTCTAATTAATCTGACTCGATTTGAGTTTTAATCTTGTGTTCCCATTGCTTGCATGTTTTCTTGATCTTTGTGGTTGATTCTCTACAGATGATTTGTTACTTTGATGAGAGAGGTCTCCATTAGAGTTAGAACTCCAAGGTTAAAGAGGGTTGACAGGATGAGTCATGAGATAGTGGAGTGTCCCATTTCTGCTCTGATGAGTGCTTCTTATCTCCGTAGTCCCTAGACTCTATGCAACCATATTTGGTGTGAGGTGTGAGATTGAGAGATTTCTCCAACGGGACTTTGTTGGTGGTTAGAGATCCTTCACTGGGAAATAGGGTTGGATCTATCTTTAGGAATCGGTTTCACTCTTATGTATCCCTAGAGCTTATTGCAGTCATATGGGGTGTGAGGTGTTGAGATTGAGGCATTTCTCTACCTGGACCTTGTAGAGGACTAGTATTAGTTGCTTGGAGACAAGCACTGGTTGTTCTTGGATTATCTCGACTCATTAGACTCGGTTTAGAAACATTTAGCAAGTCTTGAACTTCATGTTATATCCTAGGGGAGCATTGTCTGGGTATCTCATCTTTAATTATTGAGAGATCTCTCTACTTTACCCTTGTCTATTCGTCTTTGGCATTCATTTCTTTGCATCTTAGATCACCACACTATGGAAATTATCATTAGGCTAGGTAGCAGAGAAGCAGTTAGTACTAGTAACTCTGTTCCCTATTGATTCGACTACCCAACTCACCGGATATTTTATTACTTTGACACCCGTGCACTTGCGGTACACACACATAATTCGAATACGTGTCATGACCATCGCCCTTGTACTAGGACACACTAAGTTTGAAGGGATTTATGTATAAATATGCCATGACCATCGGGTATTTTATGTCCCTCTAATATTAGGGTTGGACCTAGTTCGGTTTCAGTCCTAATTAGAGATTTCCTTATTGTTAATGCAATCGTAGGGGCTACCAACATCCAATTTCTCAGCATGTCAATACAAGTATACCCCTCCTAGTTCATTAGGGATCTAACTTACATGAGTAGGTCACATCTACGTGTACAACTCAAATAAGAACTACGGATCCCTCCATTAAGTAGTTCTAGGCATGAATAGCAATGAACTAAACCATAAATCATCCCAAGCATTACAATTAATAATAAAGCATCCAAAATACATTATGAATCCCCCAAAGTTCACTTACATCGAATGGCCTTGGGGGTCCAGTGTGCCATCATACAAACAACCATGATCAAAACAAGAAGAACAATAAACAAGCTCATAAACAACACTCCCTAGTGCAAATGATGCAGAAAGAAGAGCAAGGCCAGCCGAATGATGCTTCCTCTAGCCAAGTGAATGACGAATAACCCCTTGACTCCTTCTTCCTTCATGATAAAGTTCTCCTCTTGATGTTCAAGCCCTCGATCACCTCTCAAGCCTCAAGAAAATCCTTCTTCACGATGTCTTCCTTCTTCCCTTTCTTTCCTAAGTTGTAGATGCCAAGAAGCTCTCTTTTCATCCCTTAAATCATGCCTTTATACTTCCCAAGTATCCCACCCATATAGGGGCTGTATAGGAGTCAAAAAGAGGCCAAATCCCCTCCAAAATGTGCGATCACGGGGTCTATCCCGGTGTCAATACCATTGTTAATGATGGCCTCATTGAGGCCATATGCCTTCAGGCAAACTCTTATCTTCTATGACAACAGTATCAATCCCGAGGTGAATCCTGGGCATCATTGAAGTCGTATAGCCTAGATAAATTTCTGACTCGAAAATTCTCCAGGTGCTATAATGGCTGCTATAGGGATCTTGCTACAGTGCCACTGCTACAATACTTTCATCTACAGTGATCTGCTATAATAAATATGCTACAGTGCATCGATCTGGTTTTCTTCTCTTTTTCACCCAAATCGTATCTTCGTGTCCTCCATTGCTCTTTCATACCGTGCAAAGCAGATAATAGTCGATTAAGCACAAAACATGCATTCATTCTTATAAAAATAAATGCTAGAAGTATAAAATACATATACTAAAATATGTACATTTAGACACTTACCAAATATCCCCACACCTAAGCGTTTGCTTGTTCTCAAGCAAACAAATCATGAAAAACAAAGAAAATGATAAGTGGCTAAATGTATTACCTCCATCTTAAATAGATTCAGGAATCTACAAGCAATGGAAAAGGATATATAGATGAAGAGTTACAAACAGTAAGCACAACAGAAAGATCTTGTCTCAACTTTTATATGTTTTTGCCATGTGTGTGAATCTTCTATCTCATTTGCCCTTACCTAGTATAGCCTACTGACTTCAATCAGTACAACTCTAGATGCTAATTAATCCACAAACAAAAGTACTGAGTCTTAAAATGCTATGTGCTACTTCAATGAACAAGTAAGATCCTTCTAACTCTTAAACTTGAACTAACTCCCTTTTTCTTCTGAAAACGTCTAGTAGGTAGTCAACAAGATCACTAGGGTTTTTATTTTGATTTCATTTAATTTTTTTTGTTTTTTTCCTCAGTCCAACTAATGTAGACTGCACAAAGAATCTTTCGGGAGGATACATATGCTGGTTAGGCACAAGAGCCATCCAACTACTCGTTACAGTCTACATAGATGCATTTATGCTTTATTAGTAGAGGAATACTGACATAGACTCCTTTTTATTTTTATTTGATTTTATTTTTTATTTTTTTATATTCACCCTAGATCACGTCTTCAGAATACTTTACATGCCACAAAACTAGGGCTAGCTCAACAAGACTTAGAAGTTCTTAAGAGTTCATTAAAAGAAAGAACATAGAATTCTAAAGCCAAGTACTCAAAGTTGTGTGTTAAGCATACAAGATTGTTAGAGTAGTCATGTTAGCTTTTCCCAAGACATCAACACAAGATTCAGTACATAAGACAATACTAGAGGTGAAACAGGATTCAATAAGGCACAAAAAGCATGTAACTCACATCAATCAATAATCCATTCTAGAAGAATCTTACAAGAATGAACATGCCATCATGGGTAACATTAGCATTGGGAACAATGACACAAATACATGAAGTATACCCACCTCCACACCAGTGTTGTATTTTGTCCCCAATGTACACTAATCATGAAAAACATGGTAGAATAATAGAATAAGCAATGAAAATAATGGAGGAGGGTGAAAATGAACTTCCCAGGTTTATCTTGTGCAATTGGCAAAGTGTGACCTAAACATAAAGTATGACATGCTATACATGTCGGGTCCGCCTTCCATGGGATGTGGAAAGGCTCACCAAGTGCCCTTAATGCCCTGTAGGGCAAAAAGGGCCATCATCATTCCAACAAAAAATTTAAATGCAAAGATTGAATACTAGGGAGTAGTCAGACACACACATACTAGATAGAAGTGAATAAAGTTCTGCACAAGGTTGGTAGCGCATGACCTTCCCAACTTATTAGAATCAAACAAACACACATGCACGAAAGTAAAGCAAAACAACAAACTACAGAAATAAAACAAGTGTCCATGCTTTAATGTCAAACTCGTCATCACAAGATGTTGTAGATGTGGTGGTCTTGGTGTCCTTCGAAAATGCTCAAAACCTTCAAAGTAAGTTGGTGAAAGGTAGGATCATCAATTGAGAATAGATTCACCAAAAACCATGTGAAAGTAATTCCTTGAATTGTTCATCCATCCCAAGTGTTTCCAAAATACCCCATTCTATGTGATGAAGTGTGCCACATGGTTTGGTCTTCAAAACTTCATACTTTGTCATGTGATGATCATGTTTAAAGTGGGGTTCTTCGGTGTTGGCATTGTGTTTCTTGGATGTTGGAGGCGAGCTTCTTGATATACGACATTCCTAAATCAAGAATAAATCGGATAAGGCTTAAAGGAATCTGAGAGAATGCAAAATGTGGTATGAAAAAGGAAAGAAAAATGAAAAAAATCAAATGAATAGGGTCCATACGGCCATATGGGGGCCGTATGGATACTATTCAACTTGCAAGAGGTTCCCATCATAATGAAAATAAAAAATTTTGTACATAAAATTAAGATATTCCATAACCATGACATTCATACCACATAATACAAGCTAAAAGCATGAAAAATTTCACAAAAAAAAACCCAAGAAAGCAAGAAAAAATGGAGAAAATAAAACTAGGTTATCAAAGTTCTTACCGACAAAACTTTAGCAAACCTGATTGAAGCTCGGAGGAAATCACTAGATCTACTTCTCAAAGAGGTTAGGAGATGATCTAGAAGAAGAGAGGAGAAGATTTGGCCATGGTTTGATGGAGAATGGAGAAGAGAATTCGTTTGTAAAAGAAGAATAGTGAAGAGAGAGAAAAGGTGGCAATAATAACATGAGAGACCCGACTTTCATACGGCCTCTAAGAGGGCCTGATTGAGGCTGTATGAAGTAGTTCTTTTGCTCAGGTTAAGACAGACGACCTTAATGAGGTCCTCATTGAGGCCGTATGCCCTAAGTCTTTTTCTCTAGATGGGGCAGACGGCCTCAATGACGCCCTCATTGAGGCCGTATGCACCGTGAATTCATTTTTAGGGCTCTTTTCACTTCTTAAACTTCATGAACATGGCCATAAAGTGTTCTAAAACATCTCCCACTTGAATTAACATTGATTGCTTCCCTGCAAGTGTACGGGATCGCCAAGTAATGCCCTCTGAGTGACACAACGGTTATATTCCACGGGGCCAAGGAAGTATTATTACTCACTCTTCATCTATTATCTAGCCTATAATTCTTAGTAGGAAGAACAAATAAAGCAAAATAAACTAACCTAAGCTAATCCTATGGTCGGGTAACTAACACACATAAATAAATAAACAAGGGAGTGTCAAGCAAGAGAAGGCGGTGTTTGGACAAAGCATCCCCCTAGGGTTGTCATTAAGTCCCAAACATGGATGGTTTAAACTGTATTGACGGTATTTTAGACCTAGAGATCTCATAAATAGGTTAACCCCAATTTCTCGGTGGCTAAGTCCTAATCCCCTATGAGTGTTAATCGGAATCTCTTCCGGATTAACCCACTTATGATTGCAATGAGTTCAAGGAAATCTTTAATAGGAGTAAACCTACTGTCATTCGGCTTAAACCAAGTATTGGAGGGCTACCAACACCCGATCTCTCGGCATGTCGGCACAAGATTCCCCTTTCAATATTTCCTAGATCTAGTATATGTGAGTAGATCACATCTACGCATACAACTCATAAAATAATTACGGAACTCTCCATACATGTAATTCTAGACATGAAAGCATGAAAGATTGAAACTCAAACAACCATCAAATTAAATAACTAACAACATCACAAGTTCATATACAAGAATACACCCTCTGGTTCATCCACATCCAAACACAAAAATAAGTTAATCCCTCATGATGAGGGATACTTACACAACATACAAGGAAAATAAAGACAATAAAGGAGCAAGAAAACTCCCTCTGCGATCTTGATCTCCTTGAATCGATGAAGCTTCAAATGGTGATGCAATGGTGGCTTAGATCTTCACTCCAACTCCTTCTCCTTTGCTCTTCTCCCTCTTGGTGATGAAGTGTACTTGTTTCCCACAAGGAACATCACCGGAAGATGGCTAGAAGGACTCAACAAAGTGTGGTGGCGGTAGCCTAAGAGGCCAAGGAAAAGTCCCTTTTGATTCCCCTACAAATATGCTTTAATACTCCCCAGAAAACATGCCATACCGGGTCAATGAGGGGGTCAATGGTGGCCTCATTGAGGGAGTATGAACCAAGAAAAACCACATCTTCTCTTGCTACAGTGTTTATCCCGGAGTCAATCCCGGGCAACATTGAGGCCGTATGGCTTAGATCAATTCCTGCCTCGGAAATCATCCAGGTGCTGTTGTGTTTGCTACAGTACTACTACACTACTTCAACTACAGTACCATGACCTAGTTTTTCTTTCTCTTTTTCAGCCCAAATTGTATCTTTGTGTCTTCCATGGCATTTCCGTGCCCTACAAAGCAAATAATACACGATTAAGCATAAAACGGGCATCGATATTTATAAAATTACATGCTAACAATAACAAATACATATACAAAAATATGTACATATAGACATTTATCAAACATCTTAAATGCTTGATCTAATGCATGAAATAATAACAAACACAACTGTTTCTTAACAAAAAGAAAAACATTTAAACTACAAGCCTAGACGATAAGAATAATGCAAAAAACAATGTGAGCATCGACTTATTCAAATTCAAAACTCTAAGAAAAAATGAAAAGAACATTAAAATGAACACAAAGAAAATGCAAACATGAAAATAAACCCTGAGTGCTTGCGTTGCCTCCCAAGAAGCGCTTGTTTAACGTCACGAGCTTGACGTACCTTATCACTTACCTCATGGGGGTTCAAATAGTTTGAAATTACCCCCGGTCATCCTTGAATTGTTGTTGTTGAAATATAGCTTTAATCTTTGTCCATTCACCTTAAAAGTGCCTTTTTCGGGGTTGGGTTACTTCAACTACTCCATGTGGGGAAACTCGAGTGACCGTATATGAACCCGACCAACGTGACTTGAGTTTCCCTGGGAATAGTTTTCAGCCTAGAGATGAATAGTAAAACTTGATCCCCTTCTTGAAATTGTTTAGGATGCTTGATATGTCTGTCGTGGTACTCCTTCACTCTTTCTTTGTAGAGTTTTAAATTCTCATATGCCATGGCACGCCAGTCATCTAATTCGTTCAGTTGAAGCTTTCTTTTATTACCTGCAAGAGTAGAATCAAGGTTCAGAAATTTAATAGCCCAATAAGCTTTGTGTTCAAGTTCAATAGGTAAGTGGTAGGCTTTTCCATAGACCAGGCTATAAGGGGTAGTTCCAATAGGGGTTTTGGATGCAGTTTTGTATGCCTAGATAGCGTCATCAAGGTATTCTGCCCAATCTCTTCAATTTTGTGCAATAGTTTTCTCTAGAGTTCTTTTTAAATCCTTGTTGGATACTTCTACCTGTCCACTAGTTTGTGGGTGATTTGGTGTTGCTAGTTTGTGGTTGATGTTATAACACTTCAGAATTTTTGCGAATTGAGAATTACAAAAGTGACTTCCTCGATCGCTAATTATTGCTCGGGGTGTCCCAAATGTGTAGAATAATTTCTTTAAGAACTTTACTACCACCCATGCATCGCTTGTTGGTAAGGCTTGAGATTCTACCCATTTAGACACATAATCAACAGCCACGAGGATGAACTTGCAACCATGTGAGCTTGGGAAAGGCCCCATAAAGTCAATCCCCCACACGTCAAAAACTTCACAAGCTTGATTCCAGTTTTGGGGCATCTCATCCCTATGAGAAATGTTGCCTACCCTCTGACATCTATCACATGTTTGTAAGAACTTCTGGGTGTCTTGAAATAATGATGGCCAATAGAATCCTGAATCAAGAATCTTCTTTGCAGTTCAGTTTGCATTGTAATGGCCAATAATTGGTCCTGAATGGCAGTTCTTCAAGATACTCAAACCCTCTGTCCGTGATACACATCTCTGAACAACCTGATATGGAAAGACTCTAATAGATAATGGTATTCCCACATGTAGTGCTTAAGGTCCAAAAAATATTTCTTCCGTTGTTGATGTGTGAACCATTTTGGGATGACACCCCCAACTAAATAGTTGGTAAAATCAGAAAACCAAAGTGGCTCACTCTCTTCCACTGCCTGAATATTGTACAAGTACTTTTCAGGAAACAAATCATTGATATCTTTCTCCTTCAAAGTATTGAGATTAGGATTCTCTAACTAGGATAAGTGATCTGCTGCAAGGTTCTCTGTCCCTCTCTTATCCTTGATCTCAAGATCAAACTCCTGAAGTAATAAGACCCCATCAAATCAAACATGGTTGGCATCCGACTTGCTGAGCAGATACCGCAAAGCTGAATGATCAGTATATACCACCACCTTGGAAAGAACCAGATAAGATCGAAATTTTTCTAATCCAAAAACCACGGCAAGAAACTCTTTTTCTGTTGTGGTATAATTCTCCTGAGCTTTCATCAATTTTTTGCTTACATAGTATGGAAATGTTTGCCTCTTCGCTGCCCAAGGACTCCACCCACTGCAAAGTCACTTGCATCGCACATCAGTTCAAATGGGGAATTCCAATCTAGAGCTACCATTATGGGGGCATAAGTAAGCTTCTAATGAAGTGTGATAAAAGCTTTCATGCAATCATCATCAAACTGGAATGGTACATCTTTTTCCAACAATTTTGTTAAGGGTCTAGCAATTTTGGCGAAAGTCCCTGATGAATCTTCTATAAAAACCTGCATGTCCTAGAAAGTTCTTGATGGCTTTTAACGAGGGAGGAAGTTTCTCTATTACGGAGATTTTTACTTTGTCTACCTCGATTGCCTCTTTGGAGATTTTGTGACCGAGGACTATCCCTTCTAGAACCATGAAATGGCATTTCTCCCAACTTATCATGAGGTTGGTCTCCTCACACCAGGTGAGAACACGTTCTAGATTCTTGAGGCATAGATCAAATGAGTCACCAAACATAGAAAAATCAACCATGAAACACCTCCATGAAGTCTTCCACCATGTCTTTAAAATTTGCTATCATGCATCTCTGAAAAGTGGCGGGTGCATTGCATAGGCCGAAAGGCATTCGGCGATACGCAAACATTCCATATGGACATTTGAATGTGGTTTTTTCCTGGTATTCTGGTGCAATAAGGATTTGGAAATACCCCAAAAAGCCATCTGAAAAAATATTATAATGAATGCCCGACAAGCCTCTCAAGCATCTGATCAATAAATGGTAGTGGGAAATGATCCTTCCGAGTAGCATTGTTCAATTTTTTATAATCAATGCAAACACGCCATCCACTAATTGTTCAAGTAGGAATTAACTCGTTCTTCTCATTAGTAATCATAGTCATCCTCCCTTTTTGGGTACCACTTGCACTGGGCTCACCCATTTAATGTTAGAAATTAGATAGATAATGCCCGCATCAAGAAGTTTGATGACTTCAGCTCTTACTACTTCCTTCATGTTCAGATTTAGTCTTCTTTGAGGCAAGGCCAAAGGTTTATGATTATCCTCCATCTAAATTTTGTTAGTGTAGAATGAAGGACTTATCCCCATAATGTCAGCTATCTTCCAAGCAATTGCTTTCTTATGCTTTTTCAAGACATTCACCAATTCCCTCTTTTGTTCAACTGTAAGATTTGAGGCAATGATGACTGGAAGCTAAGTTTCTTCCCCAAGAAAGGCATATTCAAGGTGTTCAGGCAACTATTTGAAATTCTAGCTCAGGTGCTTCCTCTGTTGAGGGTCTTAGACTTTTATTTTGTAGCTTATCACTTTGCTCTGGCTCCTCTTCTTCTATCGACACTGAGCTTTCATCTGAACTGTTATCGATGACATACACAGATTGCACAGTACACTAGGTCATTTTCCCTTAGTTCATGCTTAGTTCAACCACTGGATTTGAATGGCATGCTTGCAGTTTTTTTATGTCTAGCACGGTTGAGTCAGTTCGGATGCCAACTTCTTTTAGTGGAACTCTTCCATTATTCATATAGTTTGTGAACATTACCTTCAAAAAATTACTTTCATTTATTGTAATCGATCCTTCCCATGGTTTGAATGTGCAAAATGAATTATCTTTAATGTATGACAAATGTTGTTGAGGTGGTATCAAATCATGGCAGACATCAACCATACTTTGCTCACTTCCTAGTGTAGAATCCAAATTTGCCATGGTGGATCTTCACCAAATTCGAATAGTCTTCGATGCAAGGTTCTTTCAATTTCATTGTCCAGTGTAACTAGGTTTGATAAGTGTCATGCACAGTACCTTGCAAAAATAAAAAAAGATATAGAATCTTAACCTAAAAAAGAAAGAAATAAAAGTAACTGAAAAGTAAAAGAAAAGAAAATGGTTAGAGCAATAACATAGAGGCTTCCTAGAATTCCTTAAGTCCTCTGCAATGGCGCAAAAAACTTGATTGTTTCCCTGCAAGTGTACGGGATCTCCAAGTAATACCCTTTGAGTGATACAGGGGTCGTATTCCATGGGGCTAAGAAGCTCCAATTACTCCTCCTTCACTTATTATCCAACCTTGCACCTCAAGCATGGTGAACTACTCTAACAAGTGCAATAATGTAAATAAATTGCAAGTACAAGAATTACAAAGTATCATAAGAGCAATAATGAGATATAGAAGCCTAGGGATGAGGATCCCCTTTGAGGGGTCATCATCATATATGGATAGATGATAATAACATGGCAAGGGTGATTTAGACCGAATGATCTCAAGATTAGTCCAACCCCAATTTCTCAGCGATTGAACCCTAATCCCATACGAATGTTGATAGGGATCTCTAATAAGGTCTTGTGTGTTAAGAATGCGAATTATTATTTCCTTATGATGAGCATTACTTTTATCAGGTTTAAGTGCTAATACATGTGTATTTGTGTTCTTTTGCGCATGTATTGTTGTGGAGCTAATTACTAAGAAAAGATGCCAAAAGTAGATCGTGAAAGCACTATTTGGTGCAATCTTAGAAGGAACAAACGCGAAAACACAAGTGGGGATCTAAGATAAGTGAATGTGCGCCAACCTCCATGTATTCAAGCCATTACAATGAGTTGGAGGGGCACGAAGGCAGTCACATTTACGTAGCCCAACATGTGCAATGATAGAAAGATCTTCAAAAATGAACCCATTTATTGAAAAAGTGACATGATCTACGTCATAAATGAGTGCCTGTTTATGTTGCCTTGATGAAAAGTGGATTCGGGAGTGTTTTTGGCAGGGGTACTATCGTAGGTACTGTAGCAAATCACTTTAGCAATTCACTGTATCAGTTACTGTTCACAGTACACAGAAAAACAGAATTCTAGAAAATCACACAGGCCTGTGGAAATTACCCACGCCCATGTGGAAATTCTACAAGGGTGTGTGGAACATCAACAGGGCCATGTGGATTCCCGATTCTAGCCTATTTAAAGCCGTTTTTCAGCCCGATTTCAGCATTTTCTTTTCCCTCTTTTCTCAAACTTTTGAGAGGCTTGCTGCTAGGGTTTAAAGGGGTTTTGGCAAGGCTTTTGGAGAGGTTCTACGGCTTCAACATTGTGCTCCGCTTGGAAGAAGATTATTGGGGGAGATTTCGTCTACATCGATCCGGCGAGGTGTGCCCTAGGCCGGACAAGGTAACCTTTGGAGAAAGATGAGCCTACTCCACAAGACCATCGACATGAATACCGAGGGGCTTTTAGTATGGATTGCATGTTTTTACTATGGAATAAGCTTTTAGAGATACTTTGCACTTTGTTATTTTAGCTATTTATCAGTCATTCTATTTCACACTATCTTATTCTTCCATCATTCTCATTTGTTTTCTTTTGTCATGTCTTACTTTTTCTTGCAAGGAGATTAAATGATGATTGATTCACTCATTGCTCTATATTCTCAAGTTGAAGCTCTGAGTAAAAAAGTTGATAGAATTGTTACTTCACAACAACGGAGCAATCCATGTTATAGCACATATCATCCAATTGAAGTGGGTACCCAAACCAATTATGGAATAATGATGGACAACATTGGGAAGAACCTCAAGGTGAATGTCAAAAGGGTGAGCTACTTGGAGAGGATGCGCTTTAGTTGCAAAAAGTATTAGCTAATTCTATTGAAGTAACCGATGTCCATGTCCAAAATATCGAGACCACATTTAGATGTCATGAAGCCTCTTTTAAAAACCTTGAGCATCAATTAGGAGGGATACTTAACACACTCTCTAAGGAACAACAAGTATTTGAGCAAGCAATTCAATTTACTTATAGAAATGATGTGTTAGTGAATGACAATGAAGAAGTAGGATAGAATGGGTATGATGTTGTAGAGAGTGAGAAGATGCAAGAAGATCCTTTCTTTCAAAGTGGGGATTGCTTCTATGGACTGTGTGTTTGTGAGCATGGAATGATGCAAGAGGGCTTGGTGAATACATAATGCTTTCAAGTTGAAATGGAAGAAGAAACAAACCATAAGGTAATGGAACAAGCATCTCTCTTTGAAATTGATCAACTCATAAATTGGAAGAAAGAGATTTTGGGTTCCAAAGAAGATGTGGGTAGGAGATTGAAGCCATCGAATGACCCACTTGTGCTAAGCTTGGATAATTCCCAACCTAAGTTGTTTCCTTGGAGGCCAAAGGTAAGATGGTTTGACTCCCCAACAAATATCCCGCCCCGGCTAAGATGGGAGGAACACACTCTTTTCAAGCCCCCATAAGGTATGGAAGAGATAAGTCAAGCTAAGTGACGTAAAACAAGTGTTTCTTGGGAGGTAACCCAAGTTTTTAATGTTTTTCGAGTTTTTAGTTAGTATTTGCATGAAATAGGCTTTGAGTGTTAGTGTATAGATCTTTTAGATGCTTTTGTTGTGCTTTTCTTGTGGATCATTTGGTGTTATCATGTGCTTAAATGTATATGGTGAAGTTATTGGTCATTTGAGCGAGTTTGTTGTGTTTTCCATGGTATATTTTGCATGATAGAGCAGGCTTTGAGTGTATTGAGATGTTCAGGTATTTTTTGCAGAGCCTGTAGCTTTTCTAAGTCATCCAGATAAAACACGTGGCCGTGTGGAATTTCCACACGGCCATGGGTCTCTACTGTGAGCTCTTCCAAAGAAGACATAGGGCCATGGACTCACCCTTCTAAATGATCTTGTGGTTGTCACACGCCCATGCGTAATATCTACATAGGCGTGCATCTTCCTGCATAGACTGAGAGATTTTTCCTGAGAAGACACAGGGGCATGGACTCGCCCGTGTGGATGACCCTGTGATAACCACACGGGTGTGGATAATTTCCACACGCTCGTGTGGATTCTGCAGAAGAGCTTTCCTCTATCCCGTGAATAAGCAAGGGCATGTGGGTGCCCCTGTGTGCTGGCTAGAGAATACTTAGAAAAATTTCACACTTAGAAGAATTTCTCGGGTTGGACAGAGAATACATAGGGCCGTGCGTCTGCCCCTGTGGGTTAGGCACATGGGCATGGTGAATTTTCACACTCCCGTGTGGATGCGTTTAAAAGCATAAGGTATCATACCGAGAAACCACAGTGGCGCGGGTCTGCCACTGTGGGTCTCTATTGGGGATTCATACGGGCGTGGGTAATTTCCACACGTCCGTGTGGATGTAGAGAACTCAAAAAAAGGCTGCCTTTTCTCTTTAGAAATTTGTTTTGTCTTTTCATATTTTCACTCCCAAATATTCTTAGAATGCATCCTTACACTCTCCCGACCTCTCACCATCATTTTAGAGGGTTGTTACTTGAGTTTTCCGGTCGTTTTCTATTCTTTCATTCTCATTTTATCGGTAAACTTCTCTTTCTCTTTTCTTCACCCAATCTTTATTTATTTTGCAGCACCAACATCATCTTCACCAGCAGTGCCAACAAATACAAGAATAATTGACATCGACAATTGAGGTGTCTTTACCTTCTTTGTTCTCATTTTTTGTATTTTATTTTTGCGTTTTATTTTGGACTTGTATACTCAGAAAGGATCTTCCTTCTGAGTTTACCTTTCATTTTCTTCTCGAGTTGTATTTCATTGCTCTATCTTTTATATACTCAAGTCATTTTTGTTTATTGAGCTTCACTGAACCCCCTTGTGTATGCGTGCAGATGATCTTGTCGGTATGGGAATTGGGAACTAGTCACGGACATGGTCAAGGTGTTTTACACTTAGCCGTGTGTGCTTCACAACCCATTGGAACTTCACTCCCAAGGACTTAGCTCCATCAAACGCATGACTAGGAGTCAGGGGAGTATTGTTTCAATTGCCCACTCCCCCATGTGTTTTAAATTGTATTACTTTTATTGTGCTTGCATGTGTACATTGAGGGCCATGTACATCTTAAGTGTGGGCGGAGTTCAGATTGCACATGTCCTTTACATAAATTTTAATTGACATACATGCACATGTAGCCAATGGCGGTTCACCTAAGTTGCAATGAGTGTATTCTTGAGTTTAGGAAAATTTTAACGTTGAATGTTTTCATGCTCTAGTTTGTTCTTGAATTTCTAGGAATTTTTGCCCAATTGACACTTGTTGCACCACTCGCTCATGAAACTGTTTTGGAATCTTAAGTTTGATGTTTAAGGGACTAATTAGTTTTGTTTCTTGCGTTATTTTGCTAAAACAAAATTTGAAAAATAAAAGAAAGAAGAAAAAATAGATATATTGTTCAGTGGTGCATTTTGGGTGGAAAGAGCTACCACCTATGAAGTTGAAGGTACTCTCATAAGTCGGATACTAGTTATGCCCTAATGAGAGAAAGAGCTATCTCATGGGATAAGTGAAAGCTACCACTCCGGTAGAAAGAGCTACCACCTCGAAAGTGTGAAAGCCACCTTAGCGGCCGCTTCGGAAAGGGCTACCATAGACGATGTGTGAAGCTTCTACCATCTTTTTGTTTTGTTACATTTTGTAGTTAAATAAGTCCCTTATACTTGGAACATTGAGGAGTATACTTTGGGTTTTCTTTAGTGAGTTTACACACACTTACACGATCTCTGGTTTGTTGTCCTTTTTTATTCAAGTTTTTAGCTAGAGCATTGATTTTTCGTATTTAGTGCTGAAATTTTCCTTACTTGTAGAATGCCCTCCTTGCATGCTTTGGTGAACCTAAGGCCAAGCACTTTCAATATTTTCTTCTTCTATACTTCAATGTTTTTTTTTTTGCTTGAGGACAAGTAAATGCTTAAGTGTGGGGGAGTTTGATAAGTGCTTGTGTGTTAAGAATGAGAAGTATTCTTTCCTTATGATGAGCATTACTTTTATTAGGTTTAAGCGCTAATACATGTGTATTTGTGTTCTTTTACGCATGTAGGATGGAGCTAAGTACTATGAAAAGAAGCCAAAAGTAGATCGTGAACGCACTATTTGGTGGAATCTTGGAAGGAACAAACGCGAAGACACAAGTGGGGAATGAATGTGAAGCACTCTTTCCTTATGTTAAGCATTACCTTTCTCGGGTTTTTACACAAATTTGTGTGTTTTTATGTTACTTTTATGCAGGTATGGTTGTGAGGCCGATTATGAAGGAAAGAAGACAATGTGGATCATAATGCACCGATTTTGGAGGAAATCTTGCTAAGGTTCAAATGCGAAGACATAGGTCAGGTGTGAGATGCTAGAATGTGTGCCAACCTCCTCGAATCTGACTTAGCACAACCATTTGGAGGAGCACAAGGGCTGTCATACTCAAGCAGTCCAACTTATGCATATAGAACAAGATCTCCACCAACTTTTCCATTATTGAAGAAGCAAAGCGATCTACGACGTGAACGTGTGCCCGTTTGCATTACCTCAATGAAAGAATGGATTCAGGAAGTATTTCAGGGCGGGAGGACTGTAGCAGCACTGTTCACACATGGCCGAGAAAACTACAAAATAGAGAATACACACGGGCGTGTGGAAGTTCCACACGCCCGTGTGAAAAATCCACAGGGGCATCCACAGGGGCGTGTGGATCCTCGATTCCATCACTATTTAAAGCCGATTCAGCCCCGATTTTAGTATTCTTTTCTCCATCTTTTCCCTAACTTGAGAGAGTTTTTTGTCTAGGGTTTTGAGAGGTATTGGCTAGGGTTTTGGAGAGGTTCTACGGCTCTGACATAGTCATCTCTTTGGAAGAAGGTTGGTAGGGGAGCTTCCGTTGAGGCGTATACTATACCTGACAAGGGGATCTTTGGACCACTAGTAGAGGTCTTTCCACAAAACCATCGAGACAACTATCGAGCGGGTTTTCTACGGATTCATTGCTTTTACATTCTATTTCTTTGATTGTACTTAGCTCCATGGAGAACTAAACCACTAGTGGGTACTTGGGTATTTGTGAACCCCAGGATGTATTCATTTCTTTGAATTACTTTATTATGCTTTCAATTAATTGATGTTTATTGTGAGTTCCAACTTTGAATGCTTGATTGTGTGAATACTCCCCTAGAGTGACACTAGGGTCGAGAATTCTTGTTGGTAAGCTTGTGAGTGAGTGACACACCACGAGTGTTAGACAAAGGTAGGTTAGAGAGGGTTTAGAGGGTGAGTCGAGAGGTACAGGAGCGTCCCATTTCCCCTCGGATGTGTTAGATTCTACCGCCGTTCCTCGAGTTCTTTGTCGCTACAATAGAGTGAATGTTCTAAGGGATGACCTTCCGTTGGGGCTTAGTTGCGGGTGCAACGGAGTGAAGCGTAGAAGTGATCTTAGTATCTAGGGCTTAATTGTGGTTAGGGACCTTTTGCCTGGACCCAAGGGTTAGGTCTACAATTAGGAAGAGATTTGTCACATGGAATCCGTAGAACTTATTGCAATTCTATGCGAGTGCGAGTTTGAGAGGTTATTCAATCTCTCCTCCGGGACATGTATAGAGTTAGGCATAGTTGACCTTAGATTTGGGACTATGTAATTAAGGATTTCCATGACTCACTTGCATTGATTAGGAAACATAATAGAGGGTTCTTGCACTTGAAATGATTGTCCTAGGCGGAGCAATGTCCGGGTACCCGATCTTTATCGATTGCCTTACCTTCTCCTTTACTTGTGCTCTCTTACTTGTTGTTTTTACTTTTGAGAATTGAATCATTGTCACACATATTACTATTCATCTTTCACATAGCTAAGAAGCGAATTGAGTGTTTTTATTCCCTACTCCCTGTGGATACGATACCCCCTCATCCGGGATTATTACTTCGACAAACTCGTGCACTTGCGGGATATACGCAATGGGATCTTGTCAATTTGCTTATCCCAACATGTGCAATGATAGCAAGATTTTCACCAATGAACACGTTTATTGAAGAAGCGAAGCGATCTATGGCATAAACGTGTGCCTGTTTATGTTTCCTCGATGAAAAGAGGATTCGTGATTGTTTTTGGCGAGAGTACTTTATCAAGTACTGTAGCAAATCACTGCAGCAATTTACTGTAGTAGTTATTGTTTGCATCCCGCAGAAAATCAGAATTCCAGAGAATCCACACTGCATGTGGAAATTATTGGTGGAGCTTTCATCGGTATCGATATGGCGAGGTGTGCCCTAGGATGTACAAGGGGACATTTGGTGAAGACGAGGTTACTCCATAATACAATCGACACGAATACCGAGGGGGTTTTACTATGAATTACATGTTTTACTTTGAATTTCATTATTGATTGTATCTTTTAGTATTTGTTTCATTAACCTTTTAGTATGCTTTCCATTGATGTCTTTAATTGAGTTCCAATCTTGAATGCTTGTTGAATGATTTCTCACATAGAGTGACAATAGGGTTGAGAGCTACATTGGTAATCCTTGTGAGTGAGTGACACACCATGAGGGTTAGACAAAGCAATATTGGAGAGGGTCGAGAGGGTGAGTCGAGAGGTAGCTGAGTGTCCTCTTTCCCCTCCGATGTGATTTGTCCTACCTCCATGTTCCAAGAGTTTTTTGCGGTCATAGTAGTTTGAATGGGCTAAGGGATGACCTCCACTGAGGCTTAGTTGCACAGGCAACAGAGTGAAGCGTTCAAGTGACTTTAGCACTTAGGACTTTATTACGACTAGGGGTTTTTCGCCTGGAGAAAAGGGTTAGATCTATACATTAGAATAGGGTTTATTACTTGGAATCCCTAGAGTGTCTTGCAACTCTGCACAATGTGAGGTGTTGAGATTGATCGATTTCTCCACCGGGACATAGTGTAGAGTTAGTCACGGTTGAGCTTAGGTTTGGGACCGTGTGTTTATGGATTTCCATGACTCATTAAACATTAATTAAGAGACATAATAGTTGGTCTTACAGTTGAAACATTAGTCCTAGGGGAATCATTGTCCGAGTGCCCCACTTCTATCGATTGTCTTTCCTCTCATTTTATCGTGCCTCTCTTTCTTATTTCTTTTAGTCTTTTCATATCAATCTTATTTACACCATCATTGATACATTCTCATCCAAGTTAAATTGCAATCGTTGTGTTTCTATTCACTATTTCCTGTGGATACGATACCCACTCGCCTGGGATTTCTTACTTCGACAAACCTGTGCACTTACGGGTCACACGTAATGGGTGTTGTCAATCTCTACCTAACAAACATCCCTACGATCGCATTAAGTTCAAGGAAATCCTACAATAAAGGACACACTTACCCTAAGTCTATCCTTATGGTTCGGAGGGGCTACCGACATCCAATTTCTTGGCATATCAATACAAGTATACCCCTTCTCGTTCATTTGGGATCTAATACACGTGAGTAGGTCACATCCATGTGTACAACGCAAATAAGAACTACAGATCTCTCCATTAAGTAGTTCTAGGCATGAATAACAATGAACTAAACCATAAATCATCCCAAGCATTACAATTAATAATAAAGAATACAAAATACATGATGAACCCCCCAAGATTCACCTACATCCGGTGGTCTTGGGGGTCTAGTGTGCCATCATATAAAAAAGCATGATCAAAACAAGAAGAAAAATAAACAAGCTCATAAATGACACTCCCTAGTCCAAATGATGAAGACGAAGACCAAGGCCGGCCGAATGACGCTTCCTCTAGCCAAGTGAATGCCGAATGACCCCTGGACTCCTTCTCCCTTCATGATGAAGCTCTTCCCTTGAAGTTTAAGCCCTTGATCACCACTCAAGCCTCAAGAAAATCCTTCTTCAAGATGTCTTCGTTATTCCCTTTCTTCCACAAGTTGTAGCTATCAAGAAGCTCTCTTTCAATCCCCTAAATCATGCTTTGCTTTTATACTTCCCATGTATCCTGCCCGTATAAGGGCTGTATAGGAGTAAAAAAGAGGCCAAATCCCCTGCAAAACGAGCTATCCCGGGGTTAATGCCGGGGTCAATGATGGCCTTATTGAGGCTATATGCCTTCAAGCAAACTTTTCTCTTCTCTTGCAACAATATCAATCCTGGGCATCATTGAGGCCGTATGGCCTAGATTAATTTCTAACTCAAAAATTCTCCAGGTGCTACAGTGGTTGCTACAGTGTCAGTGCTATAGTACTTTTATCTACAGTGCTTGCCATAGTAAATACACTACAGTACCACGACCTAGTTTTCTTCTTTTTTTCACCCAAATCATATCTTTGTGTCCTCCATGGCCTTTTCATTCCCTGCGAAGTAGATAATAGTCGATTAAGCACAAAACGGGCATCCATTCTTATAATAAACACATGCTAGAAGTATAAAATGCATATACTAAAATACGTACATTTAGACACTTATCAAATATCCCCACACCTAAGCGTTTGCTTGTCCCCAAGCAAACAAATCATGAAAAACAAAGAAAATAATAAGTGGCTAAATGTATTACATCTAGCATAAATAGATGTAGGAATCTACAAGCAATGAAAAATGATATACAGATGGTGAGTTACAAATAGTAAGCATAACAGAAAGATCCTATCT
Source organism: Dioscorea cayenensis subsp. rotundata (assembly GCF_009730915.1). NCBI lineage: Eukaryota > Viridiplantae > Streptophyta > Magnoliopsida > Dioscoreales > Dioscoreaceae > Dioscorea > Dioscorea cayenensis. Next base: position 14,353,963 of record NC_052486.1, on the reverse strand, counting down.
CACCTCTTATATGTTTCTGTGCCATGTGTGTGAATCTTCTATCTCATTTTCCCTGACCTGGTCTAAGCTACTGACTTCAATCAGTAGTAGATGCTAATCACTCCACAAACAAAAGTACTGAGTCTTAAAATGCTAAGTGCTATTTCAATGAACAAGTAAGATCCTTCTAACTCTTAAACTTGAACTAACTCCCCTTTTTTTCTTCTCAGAACCTCTAGTAGGTAGTCAACAAGATCAGTAGGGTTTTTATTTTCTTTTCATTTCATTTATTTTGGTTTTTTTCCCGAGTCCGACTAACGTAGACTGCACAAAGAATCTTTCTGGAGGGTGCACATGGTGGTTAGGCACAAGACCCACCCAACTACTCGATTACAATCTACATAGACGCATTCACACTTCAATTGCAGAGGAATACTGACATAGACTTATTTTTATTTTTATTTTTTATTATTATTATTTTTTTATATTCACCGTAGATCACGTCTTCGGACTACTCTACATGCCACAAAACTAGGGCTAGCTCAACAAGACTTAGAAGTTCTTAAGAGTTCATTGAAAGAAAGAACTTAGAATTCTAAAGCCAAGTACTCAAAGTTGTGTGCTAAGCATACAAGAGAGTTAGAGTAGTCATGTTGGCTATTCCCTAGGATATCAACACAAGAGTCAATGCACAAGACAGTACTAGAGTTGAAATAGGATTCAATAGGGCACAAAAATCATGTAACTCACATCAATCAATAATCCATGATAGAAGAATCTTGCAAGAATGAACAAGCCATCATCGGTAACACTAGCATGCAAACAATGACCCGAATACATGAAATACACCCATCCCCACACCTAGTGTTGTACATTGTCCCCAATGTACACTAATCATGAAAAGCATGGTAGAATAATAGAATAAGCAATGAAAATAATGGAGGAGGGTGAAAACGAACTTCCCCGTTTTATTTTGTGCAATTGGCAAATAGTGGCCCGAACATAAAGTATGGCGAGCTATACATGTCGGGTCCGGCTTCCATGGGATGTGGAGAGGCTCATTAAGCGCCCTTGATGCCTGTAAAGCAAAAAGGGCCATCATCATTCCAACTAAATATTTAAATGCAAAGATTGAATACTAGGGAGTAGTCAAACACACACATACTAGATAGATGTAAATAAAGTTCTGCAAAAGATTGGTAGTGCTACAGCAAATATGCTACACTACCGTCACCTGGTTTACTTCTCTTTTTTAGCCAAATCATATCTTCATGTCATCCATGGCTCTTTCATGCCCTAGGAAGCAGATAATAGTCAATTAAGCACAAAACGGGCATCCATTCTTATCAAAATACATGCTAGAAGTATAAAATACATATACTAAAATATGTACATTTAGACACTTATCATGACTATTCCTCTAAGAGGCTGTAGCAGTGATCTCTCTCTTCTCATAAGCCACCTAAGAATGTAATGCATTCCAAGGATTCCGAATGATCAACTTGACTGCCAAAAATAGATTAAACACTCTCACGAGACAATTAACCCCTAATCCTATACGAACCCTGGTCAAGAAAACCCCTCGGCGTTCATGTCGATGGTTTTGTAGAGTAGCCTCATCCATAGAGTACAAACTAGGGGGTTTAGCTCTCCATGGAGCAAGATACAATAAATAATGTAATCGAAAGTACAAAACATGTAATCCATAAGAAAACCCCCTCGGAGTTCATGTCGATGGTCTCGTAGAGTAACCTCATCCTCTCCAAAGGTCCCCCTTGTCAAGGCTAGGGCACACCTCACCGGGATCGGTGTTGACGAAAGCTCCCCCAATAACTATCTTCCAAAAGAAACGCAGTATCAAAGCTTTAGAACCACTCCAAAACCCTTGCCTAAGCCCCTCTTAACCTTAGCCGCAGAACTCCCAAAATTTAAAGAAAAGATGGAAAGATGAAAGATGGATCCCCAAATCGGTACAAGTCGCGACTTTATAAAGGGCTGTAATTGGCAATCCACAGCGGCCTGTGGAATTTGCACACGCCCATGTGGATTTTTAGAAATATGAATTTCTACGAGCTATGAATAGTAACTACTATAGTAAATTGTTGCAGTACCTGCTACTGTACACCGCCAAAATACTCCCGAATCCACACTTTTCATCGAGGCAACATAAATGGGCACACATCTATGCCATAGATGGCATGGCTTCTTTAACAAAATTACATATTGGTGAAGATCTTTCTAACATTTAACAAGTTGGAATATGCAAATGTGACCGCCTTTGTGCCCCTCCAAACCATGTAATTACTTGAACGCATAGAGGTTGGCACACATTCACATATCTTTGATCACAACTTGTGTCTTCACATTTGTTCCCTCCTAGACTTCATCAACAAAGTACAATTGTAATCTACTTTGGCTTCTTTCTTTCATATTTGTCTTCACAACCCTTCATGCACGAAAGTTCACAAATACACATGTATTAGTGCTAAAATTTGGTAAAAGTAATGCTCATTGTACACATGCAAGCACAATAAAATGTATAACACTCAAAAGCATATGTGAAGGTGGGAAATTGAAACAATATTCCACTGAACTCCTAATGGTATGTTTGATTGAGCTATATTCTTTGATAGTTGAGTTCCAATGGGTTGTGGAGCACACACGACCATGTGAATATCACATTGACCATGTCTATGACTAGTCATCAATTTCCATACTCACAAGACCATCTGCACATATACACAAGGAGGGTCACTAAAGTGGAACAAAAACAAAAACAACTCGAGTATATAATGATAAAGTAGTGAAAATGAAATACAACTCGAGACAATGAAAAATAAAAGATAAACTCAGAAGGAGGATCCTTTCTGAGTGATACAAGTTCAAAGTGATTTCAGAAATAAAAATACGAAAAATATCAATGAAATAAAAAGACGGGCGCATCAAGCGTCGGTGTCAGGCTCTGTCACCTCTGCTATTGCTGCTGGTGCGGGATCAACTGGTGCTACTGATGGTGATGGTACTAGTGATGATGAAATAGGGGATGCCTGAGGTGTGCGGGGTCTCATAACAAAGGGTGATGTCACATCTTGCTCGAGTAAGTGCTGTAAAATGTCAAGATGGGACATCATCTAATTATGGTTTACTGCCTGTATCGCGCAAACCTCAGCCAGGTCACTCTGTAACACCCCCACAGTATTCTCGAGCCTCTTAAAATTATCATGGGCTCGGGGTGGAGAGAAAATATGCATGGGAGATGACTATTATGCTCTGAAAGGTGCCTCTGTATCCATTTGCTTCACTTGTGTCTCGGGAATGAGCTGAGACCCCTCTACAGCATCACCTTCTCCCTTGGCTATCTCTGGAGCGGGTGTAATCAATACATAAACTTTCAACCGATACCTGCATACCATCCCCATCTGTCTCATCATCTCTATACCAAGGGGAGCAGGTAGGATCATCTTCTCATCATCTCTAGACCCATCCCAATGATGAGCCTAGTGACAACACCACTTGCGTGTGACCTGCATGTGTGCGGGTTTGTCGAGTAATAAATTCCTAGGTGAGTGGGGTATTGTATCCACAGGGAGTAAGGGAATAAAAATACTTAAGTTGCTACTTAACCAAGTGAAGATGAACAATGATTGTGTTGATAAAGTATGATGTAAAAAAGAATAAAAGAACAAGAAAGAGAAGCACAAATAAGTGAGAGGAAAGGCAATCTATATAAAGTGGGATACTCGGATACTGTTCTGCATAGGATAATCATTTCAAGTGCAAAACCAACTATTATGCTTCCTAACTAATACATTAATGAGTCATGGAGATCCTACAATACACGGTCCCAAATCTAAGGTCAACCATGACTAACTCTATACTATGCCCTGGTGGAGAAACCGACTAGTCTTAACACCTCACACTTTATAAAGTTGCATGGAGTTCTAGGGATTCCAAGTGATAAACCCTATTCCTATGTGTAGACCTAACCCTTTGGTCCATGTGAAAGGCCCCTATTTGCAATTAAACCTCAGATACTAGAGTTCACTTCAATACTTCACTCTGTCGATCGTGCAACTAAGCCCCAGTGGACTTCATCCTCTAGCACTTCACTCTATTATGACCGCAAAGAACTCAAGGAAATAGAGGTAGGATAAATCACACCGGAGGAGAAAGGGGACGCTCCGCTATCTCTCGACTCACAAGGGTTACCAAGGTGAACTCTCAACCCTACTATTACTCTAACTCATTATTCAAACAATCGAGTATTCAAGATTGAAACTCAATTAAAACATCAATTAAGGAAAGCATAATAAAACACCTAATGAAACAAATACATTCTAGGGTTCACCAGTCCAAGTACCCACTAGGGGTTTAGCTCTCCATGGTGCAAGATACAATCAATTGTAAAATCGAAAGTAAAAGCAAATAGTCCATAGGAAAACACCCTTGATAGTCGTGTCGATGGTCTTATGGAGTAGCCACAACTTCTTCAAAGGTCCTCTTATCAAGCCTAGGATGCACTTCGCTGGATCGGTGCCGACGGAAGCTTCCCCGATAGCTATCTTACAAGAGAATCACGGTGTTAAAGTAGTAGAAACCCCTCTAAAAGCCTTGCCAACAACTCTCTAAACCATTCCTACAAGCCTCTCCAAAGTTGGAGAAAAGATGGAAAGAAGGATGATGAAATCGGGCTGAATCGCAACTTTAAAAGGGCTGGAATCGGCTATCCACACGAGCGTGGGGAATTTCCACACGCCCGTGTGGATTCGCTGGAAATCACATTTTCAGCCGACTTTGAACATAACTGCTACAGTCAATTGTTGTATTATTTTGTTACAATAACCTACTACAGTACTGGCCAAAAATACTCCCGAATCCATGTTTTCATCGAGGTAACATAAAACGAGCACACGTTTACACTGTAGATCGTGTCACTTCTTCAATAAACGGCTTCATTGGTGAAGATCTTGCTATCATTGCACAAATCATGATACTCAAATATGACTGCCTCTGTGCCCCTCCACATCATTGTACTCGCTTAAATACTTAGAGGTTAGCACACATTCTCGTATCTTGAGCCCGACTTGTGTCTTTGCGTTTGTTCCTTCCCAAGATTTCATCAAATAACACAATCATGATCTACATTGGCTTCTTTTTTCAATATTTATCTTCGCAACCCTACATACGCAAAATAACACAAATACACATGTATTAGCGCTTAAATCTGATAAATGTAATGCTCATCATATGGAAAGAACACTTCGCATTCTTATCACACAAGCACTTATCAAACTCCCCCACACTTATGCTTTTGTTTGTCCTCAAGCAAAGAAATAAAGCAATAAAGTATAGAAGAAGTTAAGATTGAAAGTGTTCGGCCTTAGGTTCACCAAAGCATGCAAGGAGATCATTCTACAAGTAAGGGAAATTTCAACACTAAATACGAAAAATCATTGCTCTAGCTAAAAACTTGAATAAAAAAGGACAACAACCCGAAATCGTGTAAGTGTGTGTAAGTAAACTCACTCAATTCAACCCAAAGTATACTCCTCAAAACTTCTAAGTAAAGGAGACTTATTTATCTACAAAACATAACAAAACAACAAGATGGTAGTAGCTTCACACATCCTCTAAGGTAGCCCTTTCCAAAGCGGTAGCTAAGGTGGCTTTCAGACTTTCGAAGTGGTAGCTCTTTCTACCAGGGTGGTAGCTTTCACTCATCCCATGAGGTAGATCTTTCTTTCATTAGGGCATAACTAGTATCCGACTTATGAGAATAGCTTCATACTTCATAGGTGGTAGCTCTTTCCACCCAGAATGCAGAACTAAACAATATATATATTTTTTCAGCAAAATAAAACAAGAAACAAAACTAATTAGTCCCTTAACCAATGAACTTGAGTTTCGAAAAGTGTTTCAGGAGTGAGTGGTGCAACAAGTATCAATCGGGCAAAAATTCCTACAAATTCAAGTAAAAACTAGAGCATGAGAACATTCAATGTTAAAACATCTCCTAAACTAAAGAATAAAAACATTACAACAAAGGTGAACTGCCATTGACTATGTGAGCATGTATGTCAATCAAAACTTTTGTAAAAGACTTGTGCAACGTGAACTCCCCCCCCCCCAACACACTTAAGATGTACATTGCCCTCAATGTACCATGCAAGCACAATAGAAAGTAAATCAATAAAGTATATATGTGGGAGTGGCAATTGAAACAATACTCCCCTGACTCCTAGTGTTGCGTTTGTTGAAGCTAAATCTTTGGGAGTAAAATTCCAACGGGTTGTGAAGCACACACGGCCCACATTGCCCGTGTCCATGACTAGTTCTTAATTCCCATACTGACAAGACCATCTGCACACATACACAAGAGGGTTCAGTGAAGCTCAATAAACAAAAATGACTCGAGTATATAAAAGATAAAGCAATGAATATAACTCGAGACAAAATGACAAAAATAAAAGACATACTCAAAAGGAAAATCCTTTCTGAGTAGTGCAGTTCTAACAACAATACAAAATAAAGCAAAAATAACAAGAAAAAAAATAAGATATGTGATAAGTAGTTGTGTGATAAGACTGCAAATTGTTCTTTCTTTATGATTAGCATTACTTTTAGCAGGTTTAAGGGTTAATACATGTGTATTTGTGTTATTTTGCGCATGTAGGGTTGTGCAGCTAAGTATTAAGAAAAAATCCAAAAGTAGATCATGAATGTACTATTTGGTGGAATTTTGGAAGCAATAAATGCAAAGACACAAGTGGGGCTCTAAGATATGTGAATATGTGCCAAACTCCATGTATTCAAGCCATTACAATGAGTTGGAGAGGCACGAAGGTAGTCACACTTGCGTATCCCAACTTATGCAGTGATAGCAAGATCTTCCCAATGAACCCATTTATTGAAGAAGTAACGCAATCTACGGCATAAACTTAAGATTGTTTATGTTGCCTCAATGAAAAGTGGATTCGGGTGTGTTTTTGGCAGGGTTACTGTAGTAGATTACTGTAGCAAATCACTATAGCAATTTGTCAAGAGGGCGCCGGCTAGGGTTTTGAGAGGTTTTGGCAAGGACTTTGGAGTGGTTATCCAGCTTCGATACCGCGCTACACTTGGAAAAAGTTATTACGGGAGCTTTCATCGGCACTGATCCGGTGAGGTGTACCCTAGGCCGGACAAGGGGACTTTTAGAGGAGATGAGGCCACTCCACAAGACCATCGACACGACTGCAGAGGTGTTTTTCTATGGATTACTTGTTTTTAGAATCAATTTCATTGTTGATTGTAACTAGCTCCATGGAGAGCTAAACCCCCTAGTGGATACTTGGATTTGTGAACCATAGGATGCTATTGTTTCTTTAAACCTTTTATTATGCTTTTCCTTATTGATGTTTTAATTAAGTTCCAATTTTGAATGCTTGTTGAATGATTTCTCCCTTAGAGTAACACTAGGGTTGAGAGTCTATGTTGGTAACCCTTGTGGATGGGTGACACACCATGAGGGTTAGACAAAGCTAGATTGGAGATGGTTGAGAGGGTGAGTTGAGAGGTAGCGGAGCGTCCCCTTTCTCATTCGATTTGATTTACTCTACCTCCATGTTCTAAGAGCTCTTTGTGGTTATAGTAGACTAAACTGGCTAAGGGATGACCTTCCGCTGGGGCTTAGTTGCAAAGGCAACGAAGTGAAGCGTTGAAGTGATTTTAGAACTTAGGGCCTAATTGTGACTAGGTACCTTCCGCCTTGACCAAAGGGTGAGGTCTACATATAAGAATAAGGTTTATCACTTGGAATCCCTAGACCGTCTTGCAACTGTACACAATGCAAGGTGTTGAGATTAATCGATTTCTCCACTGGCCCTTGGTGTAGATTTAGTCATGGTTGACCTTAGATTTGGGACAGTGTATTGAAGGATTTCTACGACTAATTAATGCATTAATTACGAAGCATAATAGTTGGTTCTGCACTTGAAACGATTGTCCTAGGAAGAATAACGTCCGAGTACCCCATTTATATTAATTGTCTTATCTCTCAATAATATTGTGCCTCTCGTTCTTATTTTTTCTTATCTCTTATTATATAAATCTCATTCATCATACCATCAATTTATTCTTATCATAGTTAGATAACAATCGTTGTGTTTCTATTCACTATTCCTTGTGAATACGATACCCACTCAGCTGGGATTTATTACTTCGACACCTGTGCATTTGCGGTTTACACGCATATTCAGTCGTGTTAATATGCATCAAGTGTCAATGTCATCTGCTGTCAGCTCCTCCGCTACTGCTAGTGGTGATGATAGTGCACAAGGTTGATCAACTGGTCCTGGAATAGGTGATGGTGGTGCCGGAGATGCCTACGGGGTCCTCGGTCACAGGACAAATGCTGATGTGCCATCTTGCTCTAAAATCTGCTATAAGGTGTTAAAACGTGCCATCAACTTGGTCTAATGCATTGTCGGTGTCACCCGAACCTTGGCGATCGATGTATGTAGCACCCCCACAGCATTCTCGAACCTCTCAAACTAATCATAAGCTCAAGACGGTGAAAAGAAAATACGCACTAGAGGTGGCTCCTATGCTATATAAGGTGCCTGGGTCTCCATCGGTGTCGGCGGAGGCTCGGGGACAGCCTAAGAGGCCTCGACATCATCACACTCGCCCTCGGCTATCTCTAGAGCAACTATAATCAAAGCATATACACCAAGGTTGTGTCTGCACACCAATACTATCAATCTCAATGTGTCATGGCTTAACGGTGAAAGGATCGGTCATCTTCTCAACCCCTCAGATGGCCTCTAACAAACCCATGCTCATAACGAGTCTAGTGTTGTACGGCCTTTAGAAGATGACACCAACTCTGAAGTACTGGCCCTGGTAGCGTAGATACTCAGCTAGTATGTGACCCAAATGGATCAGCTGTCTCTGAACCATAGAGTAAAGGTATAGAAGCTCCTATCGGCTTAGGATGCTGGTACTGTCACCACGGAGATTCACCAACATGCTCAAAATGGCATGAAGATAGTGGTACACATGTCAGAAATGGCTCGTGGCCTTGGACACGCTTGGCTCGTATTATCCCTGACCACATAGACTGCTATATGCTCTATGAGGAGTCAAAAAACCAGGATAATCAATCGGAAGTCACTTGTACTCCTCAGTGGCCATAAAGGTCTCATCACAGAGGCCTAACAGGATCAAGAACTATGTGACACTCATAACATGGTACTGCCCAAGTGCTCTAAACTGTATAGCATCAACACTATCAAATCTGGCATAGGGACCTATCGAACTCGAATGAGGATAAAACCTCAAGTGTAAGTGCACGGATGGAAGGCTCTCTAAATGTCAGTAACTGTCTCCAACCCCACATCGAGACGAGATCCTCTACCTCATCTACCAACTCATCGCCCTGCTCTATATCTCGCAATACACTCATATCTAAGAAATGAGTCTGTCCAAACCTAAGCCTTGATAATCGCTCAAAACTAACTTGGTGCTCGGGAACAGCAAATCCCATATTCTCTGGCTCGGGGGATGACTCACGCGGATGCTTCTCAGCTTCCTTCTTTGATCTGGTTGCCATATCTGCAAAATGAAAACATGCAATCGATCAAAACCATTCAAAAATTTATTTTGCAGATTTCCACACAGTCGTGTGAAATTTCCACATGCCCATGTAGATCCACGGGGTGTGAAAACCGCACGGCCGCGCCTCACAAAACAAAAACCAAAAACAATTATACCTTTTCATTGTTTCTAACTTCGTTCTAAGCATGCATATACCTTATAAACATAGAAACCAAGTAACATTACTCATTTTAATCGATTAAAATCAAGTATGGTGAAGAAAAAAATAATTGAGGGTTTATCAGCAGTTGAAGATGAAAACTCTCGAATTCGGCCGAGAATTCAAGTAAAACACCTCAAGATCAATGATGCGAGGTCGGGAGAGTAGTGGAGAGTGTGCTCTGAGTGATTGGGAGTGTAGGAATGAATAAAACTGAAAGGATTTTAAAGAAAGCCTACGGTCTTTACGTTTCTGTACATCCACACGGGCGTGCGGAAATTACCCACGCCCGTGCGACTCCACACGAGAGACCCACAGGGGCAAACACACGCCCTTGTGCGTTCTCTAGAAAATACTCAAAGCATTCTGAACGCAACCACATGGGCGTGCGGAAATTACCCACGCCCGTGTGCCTGACCCACAGGGGCATACACACGCCCCTGTGGACTCTCTGTCCAACCGAGAAAATTCTCAAATTATGACACACGCCCATGCAGGAATTACCCACAGGTGTGGGTCATCACAGGACCAACTCATAGGGGCACTCGTACACCCCTGTGCATTCTCAAGATGGAGGAGAGCTCCTCTGCAAAGATCTACACGGGCGTGTGAAAATAACCTATGCCCGTGCATTTATCACAGGGTCGCCCATAGGGGCGAGTCTACGCCCTTGTGTCTTCTCGGGAAAATCTCTCAATCTCTGTAGGAACACACATGCCCATGTGGAAATTACCCATGGGTGTGTGAAAGTTGCAAGGTCATCCACAGGGTCGAGTCCACGCCCGTGTGGCCTCTCGGGATGAGCTCATAGTAGAGACCCACGGGCATGTGGAAATTCCACACGGTTGTGCCTTTTCTCTGGATGTCATAGAAAACTATGCAGGTTATGCAGAAAATTCCTGAACAAATAAAAACACTTAGAGCCTGCTTTTATCATGCAAACTATGCCAGAGAAAAATGCACAACATACTCAAACGACCAAAAACTTCACCGAATACATTTAAGCACACGTGTGCACCAAAAATCCATGAGAAAATCACAGCAATAGCAAATTCAAAATCAGGACACCAACACTCAAAACCTTATTCATGCAAACACTAACCTAAAAATTAGAAAAACAGTAAAGACTTGTGTTGCCTCACAAGAAGTGCTTGTTTTACATCACTAAGCTTGACGTGCCTCTTCTTATCTCACGTGGGCTCATAGATGAAGGTTTTCCTCTTACCCATGACTTGGAAGTGTGATTAACATAACCTTTTGAAGGTAGAGGGGGAGTTGTCGAGCTTGTTACCACTTGAGGGTTCATCACCCTTATTCCGTTCTCGCATATCCTTAATAGCCTTGGGTGTTTTTTGTCGCGTCTTCTTGCTCACGTCATCTTTCTGGAGCATCTTCGTCATGATCCCTGGAGTAGATGGTATCTTCTTATCTAGACCAAGCATCATCAACTCCTCATTCTTCACTTCTTGGTCTAGCAACCACTTGTACGGGTCCGGATTCAAAGTCAAGAGAATGCCCCATGGCTTCAGTGAGGCGGTATGTGAGCTTGTTATGCCCAACCCTCAGTGTCAACTCCCTACCGTCCATGTCGATCAATGCCTTGGAGGTGTGCAAGAATGGCCTCCCAAGTATCAAGGGAACATCTGCATCCTCATCGACATCTAACACTAAGAAGTCTATAGGAAAATATGTACTTGTCCACCTTGACAAGCACATCTTCAATGATGCCCCTCGGATGTCTCACCATTCGGTCCGCTAATTATAAAGTCATTAGAGTCGGCCTAGGCTCTCCCAAGCCTAGCTTCTAAAAGAAAGAGTATGGCACGATATTGATACTAGCCCCTGAGTCCACCAATGTCATCTCTTCACCCAAATTACCATGTTGCACAGGATAATGAAGCTTCTTGGGTCTTTCTTCTTGTTTGATATATTCTTTTACAAGACCACCGAGCAAGATGCATCTAGAATCACTGAAGCACTCTCCTCCAGTTTCCTTTTGTTGGTCAACAAATCTTTCAAGAACTTGGCATACCTAGACACTTGGGATAATGCCTCAACAAAGGTAATATTTATATGTAATTGCTTAAACAAAACCCTGAAACTTTTTGTAATGCTCATCTGTTTGGTCATTCTTTAATCTAGAGGGATAAGGGATTCTTGGCTTGTAAGGTGGGGGTGCCACCTCTTTCTCCTTGTTCACTATTTCCTCAACCTCTATTACCTCGGGTACTTCAACATTGGTCTTCTCACTTGGAAACCTACCCTCGACCTCATGAATACTTCTCAAAGTGATTGTGTTCACATGTTCTCTTGGATTAGTCTTGGTATTACTCGGCAATCTTCCTTGTGGTTTCTCTAATAGAGACTTCACGATTTGCCCCGACTTGATTCACTAGTTTGTGCAATGAAGTGGTGTGGTTGCAAAGTGTAGCCTCAACCGATTGAAACCATGTATCCGATGATTGTACAAATCTAGTCAAGGCTTTCGCCAAATCGGTCATCTAGGTCTCCAAGCCTGAAACTCCATTCTCCATGTTCAGGGCTTGTTGTTGTTGGAAACCCGGTGGTGCGGTGGCCTTATGTTACTCTTAGTTGTTCCATGAGAAATCATGGTGGTTCCTCCAACCAGAATTGTAGGTATTGCTATAAGGATTTCCTTGGTTTCTCATTACATTACCCATATAGTCAACTTGCTCAATGGAGGGTGTACCACCAACGACTATTAGGTAATTGGATGGGGCATATCCCCCTCCACATCCATCACAACTTGTTACCGCCGACAATCTCGGAGAAGTTAGGGTGTCTAACTTCTTACCCAATGCCACCACTTGGGCCGCCAACGATGTAACCGTATCGATCTCATGGATGCCGACCATTTTTTTCTTCTCCCTAGCATTCTATTGGTAGCTGTTTAACCCTATTTCTTTAATTAATTGCAAGATTCTCTAGGGATCTTGTTACCTAAGGTACCTCCTGCGCTGCATCAAGTAACTGTCTTGTACTTGGGTTAAAACCATTGTAAAAAGTCCGAATAATCATCCACTTTGGAAACCCATGTTGAGGACATTTTCGCAGGAGTTCCTTGAACCTTTTCCCATGTCTCGAATAGAGACTCCAATTCCATTTGCACAAAGGATGAGATCTCATTCCTAAGATTCGCAGATTTTTCAGGAGGGAAATAACGGGCAAGAAAAGCTTATACCATCTCCTCCCATGTAGTGATCGATGCTCTAGGTAATGAGTGTAGCCATTGCTTCGCTCTCCCCTTTAAGGAAAATGGGAAGTCTCTCAACTTGATGGCATCATTTGTAACACCATTGATCTTGAGTATATCACACACTTCCAAAAAATTCTCTATGTGACTGTTTGGATCCTCATCGGCAAACCATTGAACTGTGTGGACTGCTATAACTTGTGGATGAATGCTGGCTTTAGCTCAAAATTCCGAGCTATGATTTCGGGACCGCACAATGCTAGATTGTCTCTCCAATACTGACGGTCTAGCATAATCAAAAAGTGTTCTCTGTTGTTCATTTTGTTCTGCCATGTTGTCAGATCCTTCAACTTCCACTTCAACTAGATTCAACGGTTCTTGCACAGGTTATTAACCCCTTCTTCTGAGTGTACGTTCAAATTTGGGATCACCTTCAATTAAATATTGAAGGGTTCCCTCGGGTCATAACCTGGAGCTGCACCAAAATAAAGAAAACAAAATTAGAACGATGATAAAATAAGAAGATATGAAATAAAATGAATAAACAGCTAAGATAGCAAAGTGCAAAGTATCTCTAAATGCTTACTCCCCAGTAACGGCGCCAAAAACTCGACAATACCCCATGTGTGGACCCGCAAAGTGCACACATTTGTCGAGTAATAAATTTCTAGGTGAGTGGGGTATTGTATCCACAGGAAGTAGGGAATAAAAATACTTATGTTTCTTCTTAACCAAAGTGAAGATAAATAATGATTGTGTTGATAAAGTATGATGTAAACAAGAATAAAAGAACAAGAAAGAAAAGCACAAATAAGTGAGAGGAAAGGCAATCAATATAAAGTGTGGTACTCGGATACTATTCTGCCTAGGATAATCGTTTCAAGTGCAAAACCAACTATTATGCATCATAACTAATACATTAATGAGTCATGGAGATCCTACAATACATGGTACCAAATCTAACGTCAACCATGACTAACTCTATACTATGCCCCGGCAGAGAAATCGAACAGTCTCAACACTTCACACTATATAATGTTGCATGGAGTTCTAGGGATACCAAGTGAAAAACCCTTCCTGTGTATATACCTAACCGTTTGGTCTAATTGAAAGGCCTGACAAGGTCCCCTTGCGTATATCCCGCAAGTGCACGGGTTTGTCGAAGTAATAATCCCGGCTGAGCGGGGTCGAATCCACAGGGAGTAGTGAGTAAAAACACTTAATTTGATTCTTAGCTATGTGAAAGATCAATGATAAGGAGTGTGATAATGATTCAATTCTCAAAAATAAAAGCAACAAGTAAGAGAGCAAAAGTAAAGAAGGGGATAAGGCAATCGATAAAGATGGGGTACCCGGATAATGCTCCGCCTAGGATAATTGTTTCAAGTGCAAGAACCCTCTATTATGCTTCCTAATCAATGCAATGGTGAGTCGTGAAAATCCTTAATTACATAGTCCCAAATCTAAGGTCAACTATGCCTAACTCTATACATGTCCCGGAGGAGAAATCGAACAATCTCAACACCTCGCACTCATATAGAGTTGCAATGAGCTCTAGAGATTCCAAGTGATAAATCTCTTCCTAATTATAGACCTAACCCTTTGGTTTAGGTGGAAGGTCCCTAACCACAATTAAGCCCTGGATACTAAGATCACCTCAACGCTTCACTCCATTACACGTGCAACTAAGCCCCAGCGGAAGTTCATCCCTTAGACCATTCACTCTATTATAGCCGCAAAGAACTCGAGTAACGGAGGTAGAATCTATCACACAGGAGGGGAAAGGCGACGCTCCTGTACCTCTCGACTCACCCTCTCAACTCTCTCTAACCTAGCTTTGTCTAACACTCATAGTGTGTCACTCACTCACAAGGTTACCAACAAGAACTCTTAACCCTAGTGTCACTCTAGGAGAAATGTTCATACAATCAAGCATTCAAGGTTGGAACTCACAATAAACATTAATTTATTGAAAACATAATACCCCAGTACCCACTAAGGGTTTAGCTCTCCATGGAGCTAAGTACAATCAAAGAAATAGAATGTAAAAGCAATGAATCCATAAAGAAACCCCCTCGATGGTCATGCCGATGGTCTTGTGGAGAGTCCTCTACTCGTCACAAGGGATCCATTGTCCGGCCTAGGATACACCTCGCCGGATCGGTGCTGACGAAAGCTCTCCCAATAACCTTCTTCCAAATGACGCACGATGTCAGAGCCGTAGAACCTCTCCAAAAACCTATCCAATACCCCTCAAAACCCTAGCCGAAGCCCTCTCGCAAGTTGGGGAAAAGATGGAGAAAAGAATACCAAAATCGGGGCTGAATCGGCTTTAAATAGGGCTGGAATCGGGTGACTCTATGGGCGTGGATGCTCCACGCGCCCGTGCGGAATTTCCACAAGGGCGTGGATAATTTCCACACGCCCGTGTGGATTCTCTGGTTTCTCGGCCGGCTGTGAACAGTGCTGCTACAATACATATTAGAATATTGCTACAGCGCTCTGCTATAGTATTCGGCCTGAATAGCTTCCCTAATTCCATACTTTCATCGGGGTAACGCAAACGGGCACACGTTCACTTCGTTGATCACTTACTTCTTCGATGGAGTACACGTTGGTGGAACTCTTGTTCTATATGCATAAGTCGGAGTGCTCGAGTGTGACTACCTTTGTGCCCCGTCCAAATGGATGTGCCAACTCGAATATGAGGAGGTTGGCACACACTCTAGCATCTCACATCGACCTATGTCTTCGCGTTTGAACCTTAGCAAGATTTCCTTCAAAATCAGTGCATTGTCATCCACATTGGCCTATTTCCTTCGTACTCGGCCTCACAACCTACCTGCATAAGAGTAACATAAAAACACACATATTAGTGTAAAAACTCGAGAAAAGTAATGCTCAACATAAGGAATGAACGGTTCGCATTCGTATCGCACAAGCACTTATCAAACTCCCCCACACTTAATCTTTTGCTTGTCCTCAAGCAAAAATTAAATCTGTTATGTGTATCAATGAAGAAGATATTAGAATTGCTTGGCCTTAGGTTCACCAAAGTATACAAAGAGAGCATTCTACATGTATTGGAAATTCCAACACTAAATACGAAAAATCAATGCTCTAGCTAAAAACTTGAATCAAAAAGGAAACAAAACCCGAAATCGTGTACGTGTGTGAACTCACTCAAAAACCACCCAAGGTATACTCCTCAAAGTTCTAAGTACAAGGGACTTATTTATCTACAAAAGTGAAAAAAATTTTAAAAGATGGTAGTAGCTTCACACATCCTCTAAGGTAGCCCTTTCCAAAGCGGCCGCTAAGGTTGCTTTCACACTTTCGAGGTGGTAGCTCTTTCTAACCTAGTGGTAGCTTTCACTCATCCTATGAGATAGCTCTTTCTCTCATTAGGGCATAACTAGTATCCGACTTGTGAGAGTAGCTTCATACTACATAGGTGGTAGCTCTTTCCACCCAACAAGCACAAATAAATAATACAACTATTTTGTTCTTTCTTTTCATTTTCCATTTTTTTTATGAATTTATCACAAGAAAATAAACCTAACTAGTCCCTTTAACATCGAACATGAGTTTCCAATAGAGTTCAAAGAGTGAGTAGTGCACTAAGTATAAATCGGGCAAAAACAATTCCTGGAAATTCAAGCAAAAACTAGAGCATGAAAACATTCAATGTTAGAAATTCTCCTAAACTCAAGAATTCAATCATTGCAACTAAGGTGAACCGCCATTGGCTATGTGAGCATATATCAATCAAGAACAATAGAAAAGATGTGTGCACTATGAAACTCCGCCCCACACATAAGTTGTACATTGTCCCCAATGTACACATTCAAGCTCACTCAAAATATAAATCATTCAAAAGCAAATGTGGGAGAAGCAATCAAAACAATACTCCCCTGACTCCTAGTGTGATGTTTGATGAAGCTAGTTCGTTGGGAGGAGGGTTCCAACGGTTGTAAAGCTTACACGGCCAAGTACCTCAGTACCTTGGCCATGCCCATGACTAAGTCTCAATTCCCAAGAAGACAAGACCATCTGCACGCATACACGAAGGGGTTCAGTGAAGCTCAATAAAGACAAAAAAAAACAACTCAGAAGGAAAATCCTTTCTGAGTGTACAAATCCAAAATAAAATGCAGAAAATAAAATGCGAAAAATAAGAACAGAGAAGGTAAAGACGCCTCAAGTGTCAGTGTCAATAGCTACTACATCTATTTTTCACTTTCTGGTGAAGATGATCTTTGGTCTCTGCAAAAATAAATGAAGATTGGCAAAGAAAAAGAGAAAGAGAAGCTTACCGACAAAATGAGAATGAAAGACTAGAAAAGCGGCCGGAAAAACTCAATTAACAACCCTCTAAAACGACGGTGAGAGGTCGAGAGAGACAAGGATGTGTTCTCAAAATGTTTGAGGGTCAAAAGATGAAGAAACCCGAAAAGATTTTAAAGAAAACTTGCGGTTCTAGCATTTCTGTACATCCACACGGGCATGAGGAAATTTCCCACGGCCGTGCGCCCGACCCACAGGGGCAGACGCACGCCCCTGTGGACTCTCCATGCAACCAAGAAAATTCTCTAAGACCCACGCCCGCGCGGAAAGTCCATATAGGCGTGGACATTCACATGCCCAACTCACAGGGCAAACGCATGCCCCTGTGTCTTCTCAGGATGGAGAGATCCTCTGCAGAGATTCGCACGGGCGTGCGAAAATTACCCACGCTTGTGTGTGGTTAACAAGGTCATCCACAGGGGCGAGTCCACGCCCCTGTGTGCTCTAGGATAAACCGAGCACACCCCCGTGCGGAAATTACCCACGGGCGTGTGACAGTCGCATGGTCGTTCACAGGGGCAGCCGCACGCCGATGTGCCTTCTCTAGATGAGCGCGCAGTGCAAATCCACGGGCGTGCGGAAATTCCACACGCCCGTGTCTTTTCTCTGGATGCCTTAGAAGATTCTGCAAGCTCTGCAGAAAATTTCTAACATGCTTACACACTCAGAGCCTGCCCTAATATGTAAGTTTTACCAGTGAAAAACATGTGAAATAGCTCAAACGACCAAATCTTCACTAAAACACATGAAAGCACAAGATAACACCAATGGTCCACAAGAAAAGCATAGCAATGGCCTATAAGAATCAAAACACCAACACTCTAGCTCTGATTCATGCAAACACTAAACTAAAAACTAGGAAAACAGTAATTGCTTGGGTTGTCTCCCAAGAAGCGCTTGTTTAATGTTACTAAGCTTGACGTACCTTGCTTTACCTCATGGGGGTTCATAGAGGAAGAATACTTCTCTACTGTCACTGCAAATCTCTCCACCATAGTATGGTTTCAGCCTATGTCCATTCACTTTGAATGTGCCCTACTCCGGATGGTTAATCTCAATGGCTCCATGGGGTGAAACTTCGGTTATGATATACGGACCAGACCATCTCGATTTGTGTTTCCCCGGAAATAAACGTAGACGAGAGTTAAACAGTAACACCCGATCGCCTGCTTTGAAGTCCTTTGGCATCTTAATATGCTTGTCATGCCACTTCCAAATTCTCTCCTTGTATATCCTTGCATTCTCATATGCCTTCATCCTCCATTCGTCTAACTCGTTGAGATGTAACATTCGTTGCTCTCCAAATTTGCGCAAATCGAAAATTCATCACTTTAATTGCCCAATATGCTTTGTGCTCTAATTCCACCGAGTAAATGACAAGATTTTCCATACACTAAATTGTAGAGGGTGGTCCCTATTGGAGTTTTATATGCTGTTCTATGAGCCCAAAGTGTATCATCCAATTGTTAAGACTAGTCTCGTTTCCCTTGTTCCACTGATTTGGTTAATATTCTCTTGAGCTCTCTATTTGTGATCTCCACTTGCCCACTTGTTTGCTGATGATAAGGAGTAGCCAGATGATGATGAACCCCATAGAGTTTTAACACTTTTGCCAGTTGTGTATTACAGAAATGGGTTCCCTGATCGCTGATAATGATCCTTGGAGTTCCAAAGTGGGTAAATAGCTTCTTCAAAACCTTCACCACAGTTTGCGCATCATTAGTTGGAAGAGCTTGGGCTTCCACCCACTTGGAAACATAGTCAACTGCCACAGAATGTATTGATTTCCATTGGACTTTGGAAATGGTCCCATAAAATCAATTCCCCAAACATCAAATACCTCGCAGAAATTGCATGGGATTTTGAGGCATCTCGTCCCTTCGCGATAAAATTCCAGCCCTTTGACAACTATCACATCATAAAACAAACTGATGAACATCTTGGAATAAGGTTGGCCAATAGAACCCAACGGCTAAAACCTTCTCTGCAATTCGACTTGAAGCATAATGCCCCCCTACTGGGCCTGAGTGACAATGCGCAATGATGTTCCAACCTTCCTCTCTAGAAACGCACCTTCGAACCACTTGATCTACACAAATACGGAACAAGTAAGGATCTTCCCAGAAAAAGTTCTTAAGGTCACTGAAAAATTTCTTCTTCTGCTGAAAGCTTAGACCCCCCTTCAGTACCCGTCCCGATAGATAATTCGCAAAATCTGCGAACCATGGAACATCTTTTGATTCTAATTCCTGTACTGCATACAAGTGCTCTTCAGGGAAAAAATCATTAATTTCCTTGTTTACCGGTTCTTTCCCCTCACAACCTTCTAGTCTCGATAGATGGTCGGTAACCACATTCTCTTTCCCCATTTTATCTTTGATTTCCATATCGAATTCTTGCAACAACAATATCCACCGAATTAATCTCGGCTTCGCATCTGCCTTGTTCATGAGATAACGGAGTGCAGAATGATCTGTGAACACGGTGACATTAGAAAGGATGAGATATGGTCTGAATTTATCAAAAGCATACACTACTGCTAATAATTCCTTTTCAGTAGTGGTGTAATTCTCTTGTGCACTTGTGAGAGTTTTGCTAGCATAATAGATCGGTTGAAATTGCTTATTTCTTCTCTGACCCAAAACCGCTCCCACTGCATAATCACTAGCATCATACATCACTTCGAACGGCTCATCCCACTTCGGTGTTGTCAGGATTGGTGCTTGCACTAACTTCTCTTTCAACACATTGAATGCATTCAGACAGTCTTTTCCGAAGTCAAAAGTGGTATCCTTCTCCAGAAGTTTGGTCAATGGTTGGGAGATTTTCGAAAAGTCCTTAATAAACCTTCTATAAAAACCTGCATGACCCAAGAAACTACGGATCCCCTTTACATTCGTAGGTGGAGAAAGCTTGTCAGTTATCTCAATCTTCGCCTTATCCATCTCCATACATGCCTGGGAAATCTTATGTCCAAGGATAATGCCTTCTTGCACCATAAAGTGACACTTCTCCCAGTTAAGGACGAGATTCGTCTCTTCACATCTCACTAATACTCTTTCCAAATTGTTTAAGCAAGCATCAAAAGAGTCCCCGAACACTGAAAATCATGCATGAAAACTTCCATAATATCTTCGAGAAAGTCATCGAAAATGGCCGTCATGCAACGCTGAAATGTTGCAGGGGCGTTACACAACCCGAAAGGCATTCTTCTATAAGCAAAGGTACCATAAGGGCAAGTAAATGTGGTTTTCTCCTGATCTTCTGGGGCTATTGGAATTTGAAAGTATCCCGACATGCCATCAAGGAAACAGTAGAATTGATGTCCCGCTAGTCGTTCCAACATTTGGTCAATAAATGGCAAAGGAAAGTGATCTTTCCGAGTGACATCATTCATTCTCCTATAGTCAATGCAAACTCGCCAACCAGTAACTGTCCTAGTGGGGATTAACTCATTCTTTTCATTCGTCACCACTGTCATTCCTCCCTTTTTCGGGACAACTTGGGTTGGGCTCACCCACTTGCTATCTGATATGGGATAGATGATTCCCGCATCCAAAATTTTTATTACTTTCGCCTTAACAACTTCTTTCATATTCGGGTTCAATCTTCGCTGAGGTTGGATCACAGATTTGTAGTCATCCTCCGTTAGGATCTTATGAGTATAGAATGATGGGTTTATACACCTAATATCGGAGATCTTCCATGCAATAGCTGATTTGTGTTTTTTCAACATGCTAACAAGCTTATCCTTCTGCTCCGCATACAAGTTTGAAGCTACAATCACAGGGAGTTTAGAGCCTCCATTAAGAATACATATTCCAAATGTGTTGGAAGAGTTTTAAGCTCATGTTCTGGTGGTTCAACAATTGATGGGTGCAAGCCGCCCTCTTTCAATTCATCAATCTCTTCGAAAACATTTGCCTCATGTTTGCAGTTATTCTCCTCCTCTTCTAACTGAGTACCTATCTCTTTACAATCTGCAACAGATAACAACGCGTCCATTCCACAGAGTTCTACTTTTGAAATAGCAACCAAACTGAAAAGAGTTCCTGCAGGTATTCTTTCTACACTTTCCTCCAAGTGGTCACTCATTGACGCCGACGTGGATTCCTCAAACTGCTTTATCACATTATCTAATTCACTATTTTGCCCTTGAATCCTGGCGATATACTCTTCAACCGATTCTTCTACTGGCTGTTGAGTTGTACATTGCTCATGGTGAGAATGACACAGTATGTCATACCATGCAATCGTGTGAACTTTCTGCTCCACGTGTTCAACTATTCTCGTGATAGTACCCAATGATTCAAACATGTTCATCATTTCCTATATAAAAATAATAAGGAAACGTCAGAACAATGATAGAATGAGAAGATATGAAACAGAATGTATGGTGAAATAGCTAAAAAAACAAAGTGTAAAGTATCTCTAAACGCCTACTCCCCGGCAGCGGCGCCAAAAACTTGACAAGGTCCCCTTCCGTATATCCCGCAAGTGCACGGGTTTGTCGAAGTAATAATCCCGGGTAAGCGGGGTCGAATCCACAGGGAGTAGGGAGTAAAAACACTTAAATTGATTCTTAGCTATGTGAAAGATCAATGATAAGGAGTGCGATAATGATTCAATTCTCAACAATAAAAGCAACAAGTAAGAGAGCAAAAGTAAAGAAGTAGATAAGGCAATCGATAAAGATGGGGTACTCGGATAATGCTCCGCCTAGGATAATTGTTTCAAGTTTAAGAACCCTCTATTATGCTTCCTAATCAATGCAATGCTGCGACGTGGAAATCCTTAATTACATAGTCCCAAATCTATGGTCAACTATGCCTAACTCTATATATGTCCCGGAGGAGAAATCGAACAATATCAACACCTCGCACTCGTATAGAGTTGCAATGAGCTCTAGGGAATCCAAGTGATAAATCTCTTCCTAATTATAGACCTAACCCTTTGGTCCAGGTGGAATGTCCCTAACCACAATTAAGCCCTAGATACTAAGAACACCTCAATGCTTCACTCTGTTGCATGCGCAACTAAGCCCCATCGGAAGTTCATCCCTTAGACCATTCACTCTATTATAGCCACAAAGAACTCGAGGAACGGAGGTTGAATCTATCACACCGGAGGGGAAAGGGGACGCTCCTGTACCTCTCAACTCACCTCTCAACCCTCTCCAACCTAGCTTTGTCTAACGCTCATAGTGTGTCGCTCACTCACAAGGTTACCAACAAGAACTCTAAACCCTAGTGTCACTCTTGGGGAAATGTTCATACAATAAAGCATTCAAGGTTGGAACTCACAATAAACATCAATTTATTGAAAACATAATAAAGAGGTTCAAAGAAACAAATACATCCTAGGGTTCACAATACCCGAGTACCCACTAGGGGTTTAGCACTAAATGGAGCTAAGTACAATCAAAGAAATAGAATGTAAAAACAATGAATCCATAAAGAGACCCCCTCGATGTTCATGCCGATGGTCTTATGGAGAGTCCTCTACTCATCACAAGGGATCCTTTGTCTGGCCTAGGATATACCTCGCCGGATCGGTGCCGACGAAAGCTCTCCCAATAACCTTCTTCCAAATGACGCGCGATGTCAGAGCCGTAGAACCTCTCTAAAAACCTAGCCAATACCCCTCAAAACCCAAACCAAAGCCCTCTCGCGAGTTGGGGAAAAGATGGAGAAAAGAATACCAGAATCGGGGCTGAATCGGCTTTAAATAGGGCTGGAATCGTGTGACTCTATGGGCGTGAATGCTCCACTCGCCCGTGCGGAATTTCCACAAGGGCGTGGATAATTTCCACACGCCCGTGTGGATTCTTTGTTTCTCTGGTTTCTCGGCCGGCTGTGAACAGTGCTGCTACAGTACATATTAGAATGTTGCTACAGCGATCTGCTACAGTATTTGGCCTGAATAGCTTCCCAATTCCATACTTTCATCAAGGTAACGCAAAAGGGCACACGTTCACTTCGTTGATCACTTACTTCTTCGATGGAGTACACGTTGGTGGAACTCTTGTTCTATGTGCATAAGTCGGAGTGCTCGAGTGTGACTACCTTTGTGCCGCTCAAAATGGATGTGCCAACTCGAATATGAGGAGGTTGGCACACACTCTAGCATCTCACATCGACCTATGTCTTCGCGTTTGGACCTTAGCAAGATTTCCTCCAAAATCGGTGCATTGTGATCCACATTGGCCTATTTTCTTCGTACTCGGCCTCACAACCCTACCTGCGTAAGAGTAACATAAAAACACACATATTAGTATTAAAACCCGAGAAAAGTAATGCTCAACATAAGGAATGAACGCTTCGTATTCGTATCGCACAAGCACTTATCAAGGCCCCTAGTAATAATTAAGCCCCAGATACTAGAGTTCACTTCAATGCTTTACTTTGTCGCTCGCACAACTATGCCCCAGCGTAGTTCATCTTTTAGCACTTCACTCTATTGTGACCACAAAGAACTCAAGAAAAATGTAGGTAGGATAAATCACACTGGAGGTGAAAGGGGACGCTCCGCTACTTCTCGACTCACCCTCTCAACCCTCTCCAATCTAGCTTTGTCCAACATTCATGGTGTATCACTCACTCACAAGGGTTACCAAGTTGAACTCTCAACCCTAGTGTCACTCTAAGTGATTATTCAAACAATCAAGCATTCAAGACTGGAACTCAATTAAAACCATCAATTAAGGAAAGCAAAACAAAAGGTTTAATAAAAAAATACATCCTAGGGTTCACCAATCCAAGTACCCACTAGAAGTTTAGCTCTCCATGGAGAAAGATACAATCAATCGTAAAATCGAATGTAAAAACAAATAGTCCATAGGAAAACACCCTTGATAGTCATGTCGATGGTCTTGTCGAATGGCTGCGCCTTCTTCAAAGGTCCCCTTGTCAAGCCTAGGTTACACCTCGCCGGATCGGTGCCGATGAAAGCTCTCCCGATAGCTATCTTCCAAGAGAATCGCGGTGTTAAAGACGTAGAACCCCTCCAAAAGCCTTGCCAATACCTCTCTAAACCCTTGCCGCAAGCCTGTACAAAGTTGGAGAAAAGATGGAAAAAAGATGCTGAAATCGAGCTGAATCACTGCTTTAAAAAGGCTGGAATCGGGCATCCACATTGGCGTGGTTAATTTCCACACGCCCTATATGGATTCTGTGGAAATCACATCCAGCCAGCTTTGAACAGTACTGCTACAGTAAATTCCTACATTATTTGCTACAGTACTGCTACAATAAACAGCCTCATTGGTGAAGACCTTGCTATCAATGCACAAATCGGGATACTCGAATGTGACTGCTTTTGTGCCTCTCCACATCATTGTACTCGCTTGAATACCTAGAGGTTGACACACATTCTCGTATCTTGAGCCCGACTTGTGTCTTTGCGTTTGTTCCTTCCCATGATTTCATCAAATAGTGTATTCATAATCTACATTAGCTTTTTTTCTCAATATTTAGCTTCGCAACCCTACATGCTCAAAAGAACACAAATACACAAGTGTTAGCACTTAAACATCATAAAAGTAATGCTCATCATGAAGAAAGAACACTTCGCATTCTTATCACACAAGCACTTACCACCTAGTGATATATGGGTCTGAGAAGATGACCCCCAGTCTCACATACTGCCGCTGATGCCTCAAATAATCCACCAAGATATGTCCCAAGTGAATCAGCTTGCTCTACACCATGGAGTACAACTATAACAGCTCTTGTCTACTCAAAACTCCAGTGTTGTCATAGCGGCCATTCACTAATTTGTTTAGGATAGCATGAATATATGTGTTACTCGGTTAGGAGAGGCATGTTGCCTTTGACACCCAGAGCTCATACTTTCCCTGTCCGCATAGTGCTTTGTATACATCCTGCGGTGTCAACCTGCCAGGGTAGTCTGTAGGCAAACGATCATACTCCTCCGTATCGGTAAATGCCACGTCATAAAGGCCAAGTCAGGCCGAAACTTGTGTGACACTCGTGCTATGGTACTGTCCGAATGCTTTGAACTAAACAACATCTATACTATCAAAGCTGCTGTAGGAAAGGTCAAGCTCAAAAAAGGCAAGAACCTCCAAAGTTAACATACGGATCGCCGGCTCCTGTACAGACAACAACCATCTCCACCTACCCATAGTAAGGAACTCCTACACCTTATCTGCCATATTATCAGCTAACTAAGCCTTCCTGATCACACTCAAGTCTGGGAATCATGTTTGACCAAACTTGTGCTTCCAAAGCCGCTCAAAATGAGCCCGGTACTAAGGAATCACAAATTCCATATGCTCTGCCCAATGGGATTGCTCTCTAGGATGTTTACTAGCCTCTTTCTTTGTTGTGGGAGCCATATCTATGAAAATTAAATAGAGAATCAATCAAATAAACTAACAAAACAATACTGCAGAAATCAACACGGTCGTGTGGTAATTCCACACGCCCGTGTGGATCTACGGTGCATGAAAACTGCATGGCCACTATACAAAAAATCCACCAATTCATCAAAAATTCAATGAAAAACTAACTCTAAACCATGCACCAACCATTTTAACATACAAACGAAGCAACAATCACCAGTTTAATTGAATGAAATCAAGTATGACAAAAGAAATAGAGAAGATCGCTTACCGACAAGATGAGGATGAAAAGCTTTGAATATAGTTAGCAAACAACACGAGATCCATATATATAAATGGTGAGGAGTCGAGAGAGTAAAGAGAGGTGATGTTTAAGTGTTTGGGTGTTAAAAATGAAGGGATACGAGTGTTTTATAAAGAAAAAGTTGTGGCTCTTCACTGTTTGCACCTCCACATTGGTGTGTGGAAATTAACCACTCCTGTGTGACTCAAATGGGGAGCTTCACAGAGGCATACATACTTCTCTGTATGCTCTCAGGATAGCCTTTGACTGTCTCTCTGAACACATCCACACGAGCTTGCGGAAGTTCCCCACGCCCGTGTGCCCAACCCACAGGGGCACCAACACGCCCCTTGCGGCTTCTCTATCCATACAATAAATTTCTATAAGTGTTTCACAAGCCCGTGTGGAAATTCCACACGGCCGTGTATCTTCACAAGGGCCACTCACAGCAGCACTCACACGACCCTGTGTCTTCTAGGGATGGAGGAGAACTTATTTGCAGAATTTCACAGATGCATGTGGAAATTACCCATACCCGTGTGTATTTCACATGGTCATCCACAAGGACAGGCACACGCCCATGTGTCTTCTTAGTATGGATCTCTTAACTCTACAGAGAAACACATGCCCGTGTAGAAATTACCATGGCGTGTGACCATCACAAGGTCATTCACAGGTGCTGACGGACATCCTTTTGTCCACTGAGGATGAGATCTAAATGAAAACACACGCCTGTGTGGAAATTCCACAAGGCTGTGTGTCTTCTCAGGATGACTTAGTAAAAATAACAAACTTTGCAAAAAATTTCTGCATACTTATAGACATACAAAGCCTGCATTTGCTATAAAAAACTGACCAGAAATCAATGAAAAAAACATGCTCAAACAACCAAGAAACTTCGGCAAACACAATTAAGCACATGAAAACACCAACGATCTACGAGAGAAGCACAAGGATAACATATAGAAATCAAGACACCAACACTCAAATCCTTATTCATGCAAATACTAAACAACAACCTAGAAAAACAGTAAAGACTTGGGTTACCTCCCAAGAAGCACTTGTTTAACATCACTAAGCTCGACGTACCTCTTCTTACCTCACAGGGGCTCATAGATTAAGGTTTTCCCTCTTACCCATAACTTGAAACCATGATGAACATAATCTTTTCAAGGTAGAGGGGGAGTCGTCGAGCATGTTACCAAATAAGGATACATCACTCTTACTTCATTCTTACACATCCCTATTAGCCTTGGGCGTTTCTTGTGACGTCTCCTTGCTTGCTTCATCTTCTGGATCATCTTCTTCATGATCCCAGTAGCAGGTTGCACCTTATCCTCTATACCAAGCATCAAAACTTCTTCATTCTCTATTTTTGGGTCTAACAATCCCTCATGCTGGTCTGGACACATCATTTCCTACACATATTCATCTATTAGTTCATTAGTAGTGTCAACAAAGTAAAGAGTATCATCAAAGTCTAGAGAATCTCTCATGGCTTCGGTGAAGTGATATGTAAGATTGTCATCCCCAACTTGTAAAGTTAACTCCCTACCATCCATGTCCATAAGAGCCTTGGAAGTGCGCAAGAATGGCATCCCAAGTATCCACACGGCCTAGGATATACCTCGCCGGATCGGAGCCGACGAAAGCTCTCCCACTAACCTTCTTTCAAACAGAGCACGATGTCAGAGCTATAGAACCTCTCCAAATCCCTAGCCAATAACTCTCTAAACCCTAGCCGCCGTCCTCTCTCAAGTTAGGGAAAGGATGGGGAAAAAGAATTCTGAAATCGGGGCTCAAATCGGCCTTAAATAGGGTGAATGCCTCCTCGTACAAGCCAAGCCGAACTGAAAACTGAGTGATGCTCATGCTATAGTAATGTCCAAATGCTCTAAACTGAATGGTGTCAAGGCTGTAGAATCTCGCATAAGATCTATCGAACTCAAAGGATGCTAAGACCTCAAGTGTGAGCTCTTGAATGGCTGGCTCCTGACAAGTTCCCCTTGCGTATATCCCGCAACTGCACGGGTTTATAGAAGTAGTAATCCCGGGTGAGCGGGGTCGAATCCATAGGGAGTAGGGAGTAAAGACACTTAATTAAATTTTTAGCTACGTAGAGTAGCAACGACTGGGTCAATCATCATTTAAAATCCTTGCAAGAAAAAATAAGAGATGACAAAAGAAAAAACAAATGAGAATGATGGAAGAATAAGAAAGTGTGAAATAATTTTATTTTTTTTTAAATAAATCAGAACGGTGATAGAGAAGAGATGTGAAATAGAATGAAGGGTAAATAGCTAAGAAAACAAAGTGCAAAGTATCTCTAAACGCCTACTCCCCGGCAACGGCGCCAAAAACTTGACAAGTTCCCCTAGTGTATATCCCGCAAGTGCACGGGTTTGTCGACGAAATAATCCCGGGTGAGCGGGGTCGAATCCACAGGGAGTAGGGAGTAAAGACACTTAATTCGATTCTTAGCTATGTGGAGTATCAACAATGATAAGTGTGATAATGATTCAATTCTCAACAATTAAAAGCAACAAGTAAGAGAGGAAAAGTAAGGAGGAGGTAAGGCAATCGATAAAGATGGGGTACTAGGATGATGCTTCACCTAGGATAATCGCTTCAAGTGTGAGAATTCTATATTATGCTTCCTAATCAATGCAATGGTGAGTCGTGGAAATCTTTACATACATAGTCCCAAATCTAAGGTCAACTATGCCTAACTCTATTCATGTCCCGGAGGAGAGATTAAATAACCTCTCAACCTCGCACTCGAATAAAGTTGCAATGAGCTCTAGGGATTCCAAGTGATAAATCGCTTCCTAATTATAGACCTAACCCTTTGGTCCAGGCGGAAGGTCCCTAGCCACAATTAAGCCCTAGATACTAAGATCCCCTCAACGCTTCACTCCATTGCACACGCAACTAGGCCCCAGTGGAGGTTCATCCCTTAGACCATTCACTCTATTATGGCCGCAAAGAACTCAAGGAACGGAGGTAGAATCTATCACGTCGGAGGGGAAAGGGGATGCTCTTGTACCTCTCGACTCACCCTCTCAACCCTCTCCAACCTAGCTATATCTAACGCTCGTGGTGTGTCACTCACTCACAAGTTACCAACAAGAACTCTCAACCCTAGTGTCACTCTAGGGAAAATGTTCATACAATCAAGCATTCAAGGTTGGAACTCACAATAAACATAAATTTATTGAAAGCATAATAAAGAAGTTCAATGAAACAAATACATCCTAGGGTTCACAATCACCCAAGTACCCACTAGGGGTTTAGCTCTCCATGGAGCTAAGTACAATCAAAGAAATCAAATGTAAAAGCAATGAATCCATAAAGAAACCCCCTCGATGGTCGTGTCGATGGTCTTGTGTAGAGTCCTCGACTCGTCGCAAGGGATCCTTTGTCCGGCCTAAGATACCCCCTCGGAATGCTTGAGTGTGACTGCCCCTGTACCCCTCCAAATGCTTGTGCAAACTCAAATACGGGGAGGTTGGCACACACTCTAGCATCTCGCACCCGACTTATATCTTCACGTTTGAACCTTAGCAAGATTTCCTCCAAAATCGGTGCATTGTGATCCACATTGGTTTCTTTCCTTCATAATTGGTTTCACAACCCTACCTGCATAAAAGTAACATAAAAACACACATATTAATGTAAAAATCTGAGAAAAGTAATGCTCAACATAAGGAAAGAATGCTTCGCATTCATATCACACAAGCACTTATCAAACTCCCACACACTTAAGCTTTTGCTTGTCCTCAAGCAAAAATTAAACATTCTGTGCATCAATGAAGAAAATATTGAAAGTGCTTGGCCTTAGGTTCACCAAAGTATACAAAGAGAGCATTCTACAAGTAAGGGAAATTCCAACACTAAATACGAAAAATCAATGCTCTAGCTAAAAACTTGAATCAAAAAGGAAACAAAACCCGAAATCGTGTACGTGTGTGAACTCACTCAAAAACCACCCAAGGTATACTCCTCAAAGTTCTAAGTACAAGGGACTTATTTATCTACAAAAGTGACAATAATTTCAAAGATGGTAGTAGCTTCACACATCCTCTAAGGTAGCCATTTCCAAAGCGGCCGCTAAGGTGGCTTTCACACTTTCGAGGTGGTAGGTCTTTATACCGGAGTGGTAGCTTTCACTCATCCTATGAGATAGCTCTTTCTCTCATTAGTGCATAGCTAGTATCCGACTTATAAGAGTAGCTTCATACTTCATAGGTGGTAGCTCTTTCCACCCAACAAGCACAATAAAAACTATTTTTGTTTCTTTTTCTTTTGCATTTTTCCAATTTTTAAGAATTTGCACAAGAAACAACTATAACTAGTCCTTTTAACATCAAACTTGAGTTTCCAATAGAGTTTAAAGAGTGAGTAGTGTAACAAGTACAAATTGGGTAAAAATTCCTAGAAATTCAAGCAAGAACTAGAGCATGAAAACATTCAATGTTAGAAATTCTCCTAAACTCAAGAATACAATGCTTGCAACTAAGGTGAACTACCATTGGCTATGTGAGCATATAACAATCAAGAACAATAGAAACGATGTGTGCACTATGAAACTCCCTCCCACACTTAAGTTGTACATTGTCCTCAATGTACACATGCAAGCTCACTCATAATGTATATCAATGAAGAATATATGTGGGAGAAGCAATCAAAACAATACTCCCCTGACTCCTAGTGTTGCTTTTGATGGAGCTAAGTCCTTGGGTGTAATGTTCCGACTGGGTTGTGAAGCTCACACGGGCAAGTGCCGATGCACCTTGGCCGTGCCCATGACAAACTCTCAATTCCCATGATAACAAGACCATCCGCACGGATACACGAGGGGGTTCAGTGAACCTCAATAAAACAAAAACAACTCGATAATACAAAAGATAGAGCAATGAATACAACTCGAGACAACAAAATGAAAATAAACTCAGAAGGAAAATCCTTTATGAGTATACAAATCCAAAATAAAATGCAGAAAATAAAATGCGAAAAATAAGAACAAAGAAGGTAAAGACACCTCAAGTGTCGGTGTCAATAGCTAGTACATATGTTTCCGTTGCTGGTGAAGATGACGCTGGTGCTGCAAAATAAATGAAGATTGGCAAAGAAAAGAGAAAGAGAAGCTTACCGACAAAATGAGAATGAAAGACTAGAAAACGGCCGGAAAACTCAATTAACAACCCTCTAAAACGACGGTGAGAGGTCAGGAGAGAGCAAGGATATGTTCTCAAAACATATGAGGGTGAAAAGATGAAGAAACCCGAAAAGATTTTAAAGAAAACCTGCGGTTCTAGCATATCTGTAAATCCACACGGGCGTGTGGATATTACCCACGCCCGTGTGCCCGACCCACAGGGGCAGACGCACACCACTGTGGACTCTCCATGCAACTGAGAAAATTCTCTAAGACCCACGCCCATGCAAAAATTTCACACGGGCGTGGATATTCACAAGCCCATCTCACAGGGTCAAACGCACACCCCTGTGTCTTCTCGGGATGGAGAGATCCTCTGCAGAGATTCGCACGGCCGTGCGAAAAATTATCCACGCCCATGTGTGGTTCACAAGGTCGCCCACAGGTGCGAGTCCACGCCCCTGTGTGCTCTCGGGATAAACCGCCCAACTCTACAGGAATTCACACGCCCGTGCGGAAATTACCCACGAGCATGTGACAGTCGCATGGTCATTCACAGGGGCAGCCGCACGCCCCTGTGCCTTCTCTGGATGAGCTCGCAGTGCAAATCCACGGGCGTGCGGAAATTCCACACGCCCGTGTGTTTTCTCTGGATGCCTTAGAAAATTCTGCAGGCTCTGCAGAAATTTTTTTAACATGTTTACACACTCAGAGCCTGCCCTAATATGTAAGTTTTAGCAGTGAAAAACATGTGAAATAGCTCAAACGACCAAAACTTCACCAAAACACATGAAAAGCACAAGATAACACCAACGGTCCAGAAGAAAAGCATAGCAATGGCATATAAGAATCAAAACACCAACACTCAAGCTCTTATTCATGCAAACACTAAACTAAAAACTAGGAAAACAGTAATTGCTTGGGTTGCCTCCCAAGAAGCGCTTGTTTTACGTCACTTAGCTTGACGTACCTCTTCCTTACCTTATGGAGGCTTGAAAAGAGTGTGTTCCTCCCGACTAGATATTTCATAGCTACTTCCTTTAAACTAAAAATCTACTTGCCGGGGTGGAATATTTGTTCGAGAGTCCAACCATCTTATATTTGGCCTCCACGGAAATAATTTGGGCTGGGAATTGTCCAAGCTTAGCACAGGTGGGGCATTGGATGGCTTCAATCTCCTACCCACGTCTTCTTCCAAACCCAAAATCTCTTTCTTGCAATTTATGAGTTGATTAATCCCAAAGAGATATGCTTGCTCCATTACCTTAGGATTTGCGTCTTCTTCCCTTTCAACTTGAAAGCAATATGTCTTCACCAACTCTCCTTGCACCATTTCTTGCTCACAAACATACTGTCCACTCAAACAATTATCACATTGAATGAACGGTTCTTCTTGTATCCTCTCAATCTCGACAACATCATACTCGTTCCGCCCCACTTCTTCATTGTCATTGACTACCACATCTTCTCTATAAGGAACTTGACTTGCTTGCTCAAATACTTGTTGTTCCCTGGAGAGTGTGTCAAGTATCCCTCCTAGTTGATGCTCAAGGTTTTTATAGGAGGCTTCATGACATCTTCGTGTGGTCTCCATATTTGGACGCAGACATCAGATGCGTCAATAAAGTTAGCTAATACTCTTTGTAACTGAAATGCATCCTCTCCGAGTATCTCACCCGTTTGACATTCCTCTTGAGGTGCCTCCCAGTGTTGTTCACCATTATCCCATAATACGTTTGGGTAGCCCACTTTAATTGGATGATATGCGTTGTAACATGGAATGTTTTGTTGTCGTGAAGTAACAATTCTATCAACTTTTTTACTGAGAGCTTCGACCTGCAAATATAGAGTAACAACTGGGTCAATCATCATTTAAAATCCTTGCAAGAAAAAATAAGAGATGACAAAAGAAAAAACAAATGAGAATGATGGAAGAATAAGAAAGTGTGAAATAATTTTATTTATTTATTTTTTTAAATAAATCAGAACGGTGATAGAGAAGAGATGTGAAATAGAATGAAGGGTAAATAGCTAAGAAAACAAAGTGCAAAGTATCTCTAAACGCCTACTCCCCGGCAACGGCGCCAAAAACTTGACAAGTTCCCCTAGCGTATATCCCGCAAGTGCACGGGTTTGTCGACTAAATAATCCCGGGTGAGCGGGGTCGAAATCCACGAGGGAGTAGGGGAGTAAAAGACACTTAATTTCGATTCTTAGCTATGTGGAGTATCAACAATGATAAGTGTGATAATGATTCAATTCTCAACAATTAATAGCAACAAGTAAGAGAGCAAAAGTAAGGAGGAGGTAAGGCAATCGATAAAGATGGGGTACTCGGATGATGCTTCACCTAGGATAATCGCTTCAAGTGCGAGAATTCTCTATTATGCTTCCTAATCAATGCAATGGTGAGTCATGGAAATCGTTACATACATAGTCCCAAATCTAAGGTCAACTATGCCTAACTCTATTCATGTCCCGGAGGAGAGATTAAATAACCTCTCAACCTCGCACTCGAATAAAGTTGCAATGAGCTCTAGGGATTCCAAGTGATAAATCGCTTCCTAATTATAGACCTAACCCTTTGGTCCAGGCGGAAGGTCCCTAGCCACAATTAATCCCTAGATACTAAGATCCCCTCAACGCTTCACTCCATTGAACGCGCAACTAGGCCCCAGCGGAGGTTCATCCCTTAGACCATTCACTCTATTATGGCCGCAAAGAACTCAAGGAACCGAGGTAGAATCTATCACGTCGGAGGGGAAAGGGGACGCTCCTGTACCTCTCGACTCACCCTCTCAACCCTCTCCAACCTAGCTTTGTCTAACGCTCGTGGTGTGTCACTCATTCACAAGGTTACGAATAAGAACTCTCAACCCTAGTGTCACTCTAGGGGAAATGTTCATACAATCAAGAATTCAAGTTTGGAACTCACAATAAACATCAATTTATTGAAAGCATAATAAAGAAGTTCAATGAAACGAATACATCCTAGGGTTCACAATCACCCAAGTACCCACTAGGGGTTTAGCTCTCCATGGAGCTAAGTACAATCAAAGAAATCGAATGTAAAAGCAATGAATCCATAAAGAAACCCCCTCGATGGTCGTGTCGATGGTCTTGTGGAGAGTCCTCTACTCGTCGCAAGGGATCCTTTGTCCGGCCTAGGATACACCTCGCCGGATCGATGCCGACGAAAGCTCTCCCAATAACCTTCTTCCAAACGACGCGCGATGTCGAAAGCCGTAGAACCTCCCCAAAACCCTAGCCAATACCCCTCAAAACCCTAGCCGAAGCCCTCTCTCAAGTTGGGGAAAATATGGAGAAAAAAATACCAAAATCGGGGCTGAATCGGCTTTAAATAGGGCTGGAATCGGGCGACTCCACAGGGCGTGGATGGTACACGCGCCCATGCGGAATTTCGACACGGGCATGGGTAATTTCCACACGCCCGTGTGGATTCTCTGAAACTGTCATTTTCGGCCGGCTGTGAACAGTAACTGCTACTGTGTTTGCTACAGTAGCCTGCTTCTTCAATGAGTGGGCACACGTTTATGCCGTGGATCGCTTTGCTTCTTCAATGATGGATATGTTAATGGAGATCTTGTTCTATGTGCATAAGTCGGAATGCTTGAGTGTGACTACCCTTGTGCCACTCCAAATGCTTGTGCAAACTCAAATACGGGGAGGTTGCCACACACTCTAGCATCTCGCACCCGACTTATATCTTCGAGTTTGAACCTTAGCAAGATTCCCTCCAAAATCAGTGCATTGTGATCCACATTGGCTTCTTTCCTTCATAATTGGTTTCACAACCCTTCCTGCATAAAAGTAACATAAAAACACACATATTAATGTAAAAACCTGAGAAAAGTAATGCTCAACATAAGGAAAGAATGCTTCTCATTCATATCACACAAGCACTTATCAGCTCCCTAGTCGACAATAACTGGCACCATCCACCCACCGAAATGAGATCCTCGACCTCATCTGTGAACTCATCTCCCTACTACAAATCTCTCAATATGCTTGTGTCCAGCAATCAAGTCTGTCCGAACCGAAGTCACGACAGACGCTCAAAATGAGCCTGATGCTCGGGGATAGTGAATCTTATACTCTCGGACTCGGGGGATGACTCACGCAGCCGTTTCTCAGCCTGCTTCTTTGATCGAGATGCTATAATTTGCAAAATTTGAAAGAAAATCGATCAAACCAGTTAATTAAGTAATGTTGCAGAAATCCACATGGTCATGTGGAATTTCCGCACGCCCGTGTTGATCCATGGGGCGTGAAAAAGACGCACGACCATGCCTCAAAAATCCAAAATTACACCATTAAATCACTTCTAACTTCGTTCTAAACATGTATAATCATTCTAATTGTATTGACAAAGCATTACTAACTAGTTTCATCGATTAAGATTAACAATTGGTAAAGAAAACAAAACAAAAGCTAGGGCTTACCGACGAGTTGAGATTGAAAACATTGAATCAGTAGGAAACCAAGTACAAATCATTTAAAATCGTCAATGCGGTCGGGAAACGATGTGACAGTGCTCTCAGACGAATGGAGAATGTTAGGATGAAGAGGAATGGTGATCCTTTAAAAGGAACTCGTGCCTCTTCGTGTTCTATACATCCGCACGGGTGTGCAGAAATTACCCACGCCCTTGCGCCTCCACAAAGCAGAGCCACAGGGCAGACGCACGCCCCTGTGCGCTCTCGGGATAACACTAGATCTCTCTGAACGTAATGACACGAGCATGGGGAAAATACCCGTGCCCGTGCACCCGACCCATAGGGGCAGCAGCACACCCCTGTGGCCTCTCTGTCTAAGAGAGAAAAAATCGCTAAGTATTTTACATGGGTGTGCAGAAATTTCGCACGGGCGTGGACATTCACAGGCCTAACTCACAAGGGCAAGCGCACCCCCCGGTGCCTTCTCGGAATGGAGAGATCTCTTCTGCAGTGTTTTGTACGGGCGTGCGGAACTACCCACACCCGTGTATTTTTCACAAGTTCACCTACAGGGGCGAGTCCACGCCCCTGTGCACTCTCGAGATAAGTGGCCAAGTCTCTGCAGGAAAACACACGCCCATGTGGAAATTACCCACGGGCATACAGAAATCGTAAGGTCGCTTGCAGGAGCGAGTCCAGACCCCTATGCCGTCTCTGGATGAGCTCTGAACGAAAATGCATGCCCGTGTGGAAATTCCACACGGGCGTGTGTTTTCTCTGGACACTTAGAAAACATCGCATGCTCTGTAGAAAATTCCTGAACACGGATATACACTCAGAGCCTGCCTAACAATGAAATCTTAACCTGAGAAAACACGAAAAACACGCTCAAATGACGAAGATTCTTTGCCACACACGATTAGGCACATGATAACACCATAATGTCTACAAGAAAATCACAGCAAAAGCATCTAAGAATCAAGACACCAACACTTAAAGCCTTATTCATGCAAATACTAACTAAAAACTAGAAAAAACATTAAAAACTTGGTTTGCCTCGCAAGAAGCGCTTGTTTTACATTACTAACCTTGGCTTACCTTGTCTTACCTCACCAGGGTTTCATAGATGAAGGTTACCTTTTTACCCATAGCTTGAAAGCATGATGAACAAAGTCTCCTGAAGGTAGAAGGGCAGTTATCGGGCTTAGGACCACCTAACAATGGTGCATCCAATTTGTTCAGTTCACGCGCATCTCCAACAACCTTGGAGCGTTTCCGGTGGTGTCTCCTTACCCTTTTCATCTTCCAGAACACCTTCTTCAGGTTCCCCAGAGTAGATGGTACTTCTTCAGTCGAACCAAGCATTATAACTTCTTCATTTTCCAACTCTTGGTCGAACAAACCCTCGTACAGGTCAGGATTGAACATCTCCTGCATGTATTCATCAACAATCTCATCAGTAGTGTCTAGAAAATAGAGAGTATCATCAAAATCAAGAGAATGCCGTATGGCTTCAACAATGCGGTATGTGAGCTTGTCATCTCTAACTCTCAATGTTAGCTCTGCGCCGTCCATGTCAATCAATGCCTTGGAAGTCTGTAAGAATGGTCTCCTAAGTATCAAAGGTACATCCGCATCCTCATCGACGTCTAGCACGACAAAATCTACAGGAAAAATGTACTTGTCCACCTTGACAAGCACATCTTTGATGATACCCCTCAGATGTCTTACCGTTCGATCTGCCAATTGTAAAGTCATCCGAGTGGATCTAGGCTCATCCAAGCCTAGCTTCTGAAAGAAGGCATATGGTATGACGTTGATACTAGCCCTTGAGTCCGCCAATGACATTTCTTCACCCAAATTGCCAATATTACACGGAATGATGAAGCTTTCACGGGTCTTTCTTCTAGTTCAGCATGTTCTTTTGCAACACCGCCGAGCAAGACGCATCTAAGATCACTGAAGCACTCTCCTCCAACTTTCTCTTATTAGTCAACAAGTCCTTCAAGAATTTTTCATACTTAGGCATTTGGGTCAATGCCTTATCAAAAGGAATATTGATGTGGAGTTGCTTGAACAAGCTCAGGAACTTCTTGTACTGTTCATCCCCTTGGTCATTCTTCAATCTAGAGGGATAAGAGATTCTTAGCTTGAAAGGTGGGGGTGCCACCTCCTTCTCTTTGCTTGCTCCCTCCTCAACCTCTATAAACTCGACTACATATTCATTGGGCCTCTCACATGGAAGCCCCCCTTCAACCTCACAACCACTTCTCAAAGTGATCACCTTTACATGCTCTCTAGGATTGGTCTCGGTATTACTTGGCAAGCTCCCTTGTGGCTTTTCAGATAGAGACTTCACAATCTGCCCCACTTGATTTTCAAGATTGTGCAAAGAGGCAGTGTGGTTGCGAAGTGTAGCCTCAACTGATTGAAACCTTATATCTGACGAATGCACAAAACTAGTCAAGGCCTTCTCCAGATCAGTCATTCGGGTCTCCAAACCTAAAACTTGGTTTTCTATGTTTGGGGCTTGTTGTTGTTGGAAACCCAGTGGCCCCATGGCCTTTTGTGGACCTTGGTTACTACACCAAAAATTGGGATAATTTTTCCAACGCAGATTGTAGGTATTAGTATATGGATTCCCTTGGTTCCTCATTGCATTATCGACAAAATCGACATACTCAAGCAAAGATGCATCAGTAATAGAGATCGGGCAATCGGAGGGAGCATGTCCTCTACAACACCTGGTTCTAGTAGCCACAGCCGCCACTCTATTCGAAGTTAGAAGATCTAACTTCTTTCTCAATAATTCCACTTGAGCCGTCAATGAAGTTACTGCATCTATCTCATAGAGCCCGACTACCTTTTTCTTCTCCCTAGCATTCCATTGGTAGATATTTAAACCCATTTCTTCAATTAGTTGAAAGGCCTCACTGAGGGTCTTGCTACCTAAGGTACCTCCTGCTGCCCGCATCCAAGAGTTGGCTTGTACTCTAATTCAACCCATTATAAAAGGTCTAAACAATCATTCACTCCGGGAATCCATGTTGTGGGCACTTTCTCAGGAGCTCCTTGAACCTTTCCCAAGTCTCAAATAGAGACTCCAATTCTGACTATACAAAAGGATGAGATCTCATTCCTAAGCTTTGCAGATTTTCCGGGATGGAAATAACAAGCCAGAAATCCTTCCACCATCTCCTCCCATGTGGTAATCGATGCTCTAGGTAATGAGTGTAGCCACTGCTTCGCTCTCCCCTTTAAGGAAAATGGGAAGGCTCTTAACTTGATGGCATCATCCGGCACCCCGTTTATCTTAAGCATATTACATACCTCGAGAAAGTTCTCTATATGACTGTTTCGATCCTCATCAGCTAAACCATTGAACTGTGCGGATTATTGCAATATGTGGATGAATGTCGGCTTTAGCTCGAAGTTCTGAGCTGTAATTGGGGGACGCACAATACTCGATTGGGTACCCAATACCAAAGGTTTGGCATAATTGGATAATGTCCGCTATTGCTCATTCTATTTTGCCATGTTTTCAGATTCTTCTACTTCCAAATCAGCTAGATTAGACGGTTCTTGCACAGGTTCCCTCGGGTCATAACCTGGAGCTACACCAAAAAGAAAGAAAAAGAAAATCAGAACGATGATAGAATAAGAAGAAATAAACTAGAATGAATGAATGAATAGATAAGAAAACAAAGTGCAAAGTATCTCTAAACGCCTACTCCCCGGCAACGGCACCAAAAACTAGACGACGCCCCTTGCGTATATCCCGCAAGTGCACATGTTTGACAAAGTAATAAAATCCCAGATGAGTGGGGTATCGTATCCACAAGGAGTAGGGAATAAAACACTTATATTGTTTCTTAACTAAGTGAAAGATGAATAGTGATATGTGTGACAAGATGTGAAATAACAAAATTAAAAGAACAAGAAACATAGCACAAGTAAAGGAGATGGTAAGGCAATCGATATAAATGGGGTACCCGGATATTGTTCCGCCTAGGATAGTCATTTCAAGTGCAAGAATCCTCTATTATACTTTTCTAATTGATGCAATAATGAGTCGTAGAAATCCTTAAATACATGGTCCCAAATCTAAGGTCAACCATGCCTAACTCTATATATGTCCCGGAGGAGAAATTGAATAAACCTCTCAACCTCGCACTCATATAGAATTACAATGAGTTGTAGGGATTCCAAGTGATAAATCTTGTTCCTAGATGTAGACCAAACCCTTTTGTTAAGGTGGAAGGTACCTAGCCACAATTAAATGCTAGGTGCTAAAATCACTTCAACGCTTCACTCCGTTGCACTCACAACTAAGCCCCAGCGGAAGGTCATCCTTTAGCACATTCACTCCACTATGACAGCAAAGAACATGAGGAAATGGAGGTAGAATAAATCATAATGGAGGGGAAAGGGGACGCTCCGCTACCTCTCGACTCACCCTCTCAACCCTCTCCAATCTATCTTTGTCTAACTCTCATTTGTGTGTCACTCACTCACAAGGGTTACCAACAAGAACTCTCAACCCTAGTGTAATTCTAAGAGAGTATTCATACAATTAAGCAATCAAGATTAGAACTTAAATAAAACATCAATTAATTAAAAGCATAATAAAGAGGTTCAACAAAGCAAATACATCCTGGGGTTCATAAGTACCAACTAGAGGGTTTAACTCTCCATGAAGCTAATTACAATCAATGAAATCAAATGTAAAAGCAAAGAATCTATAGAAAACCACTCGATAGTCATGGCGATGGTCTTGCGGAGAGTCTTCTACTCGTCCAAGTGTCGCTTTGTCCAGCCTAGGATACACCTCACAGGATCGGTGCTGACGAAAGCACTACCACTAACCTTCTTCCAAAAGGAGCGTGATGTCGGAGCCATAGAACCTCTCCAAATCCCTAGCCAATACCTCTCTCAAGTTGGGGAAAAGATGGGGAAAAAGAATTCTGAAAATCGGGGCTGAAATCGGCCTAAAATAGGGATGGAATCGGGAATCCACACACCCATGTGGGCGCCGCTGTGGATTTTTTGCACGGACGTGTGGAATTTCCACACCCCGTGTGGATTCTCTGTTGTCATCCTTCTTCGTCCGCCTGTGAACAGTACCTGCTATAGTATTTTGCTACATTACCCTGCTATAGTAGCGGCCTGAAACACTCCCGAATCCATGCTTTCATCGAGGTAACGTAACCGGACACACATTTATGTCGTAGATCACTTTTCTTATTCAATGACGGACATGTTTGGAGATCTTGATATACATGCACAAGCCAAAATACTTGAATGTGACTGCCCTTGTGCCCCTCCAAATCATTGTGCTAACTTGAATATGAGGAGGTTGGCACACATTCCAGCATTTCAAACCCGACTTATGTCTTCGCATTTGAACCTTCTAAAGATTTCCTCCAAATGGTGCATTTACGATCTACATTGGCTTCTTTCTCTAACCTTTGGCTTCACAAATCTATATGCAGGAAAGTAACATAAATGTACACATATTAGCATTAAAACCCGAGAAAAGTAATGCTCATCATAAGGAAAGAACACTTCATATTCTTATTACACGAGTACTCATCAGGTACTGTAGAGTATTTATGTAGCATATTAATATAGCTGATGTATTATAGTAGTAGAATGTAGCATCGACACTTTAGCAAAACCATTGTAGCACCTAGATGATTTTTGAGTCAGGAATTGATACAGGCCATACGGCCTCAATGCTGTCCTTGATTGACACTGGGATAGATACTGTAGCCAGAGAAGAAATAGAGCTTGTTTGAAGTGATACTGGGTCAATGAGGAGCTCATTGACCCAGTATGGATACTATTACGAGAGCTGGGATGGATT
Organism: Dioscorea cayenensis subsp. rotundata; assembly: GCF_009730915.1. Classification (NCBI taxonomy): domain Eukaryota; kingdom Viridiplantae; phylum Streptophyta; class Magnoliopsida; order Dioscoreales; family Dioscoreaceae; genus Dioscorea; species Dioscorea cayenensis. The sequence continues at coordinate 14,312,498 of NC_052486.1, read as the reverse complement.
TTTTGCCTAGTTCATACTGCCTCAATGACCCCCTCAGTGAGGCAGTATGGACCCGGTATGGCTTTGCTTTTGGGGGATATAAAAGCACATTTGTAGGGAAAAGAAAAGGGACTTCTTCTTGGCCTCTTGGGCCACCGCCACCACACATTCTTGAGGCCTTCCAGCCATCTTCTGGTGATGATCCTTGTGGGAATCGAGCACACATCATCACCAAGAGTGAGAGGAGCAAAGGAGAAGGAGATGGAGTGAAGTTCTAAGCTATCATTTCATCACCATTCGAGGCTTCATCGATTCAAGGAGATCAAGATCGTAGAGGGAGTTTTCTTGATTCTTTATTGTTTTTATTTTCCTTATATGTTTGTACAAGAATCCCTCATCATGAGGGACTAACTTATTTTGGTGTTTGGATGTGGATGAACCCTAGGGTGCATTCTTGTGTATGAACTTGTGATGTTGTTAGTTATTTAATTTGATGGTTGTTTAAGATTCAATCTTTCATGATTTCATGTCTAGAATTACATGTCTGGAGAGATCAGTAATTCCTTTATGAGTTGTATGCATAGAAGTGACCTACTCACGTATACTAGATCTAGGAAAGATTGAAAGGGGATACTTGTGCCTACACGCCTAGAGATCGGGTGTTGGTAGCCCTCCATTGCTAGGTTTAAGACTGAAGGATAGTAGGTTTGCTCCTATTAGAGAACTCCTAGAACTTAATGTGATCATAGGTGTGTTCATCTGGAAGAGATTCCGATTGACATTCGTATGGGATTAGGGGTTAGTTACCGAGAGATTGGGGCTAATCTACTCACGAGGTCTCTAGGTCTCAATTATCGTCAATGCATCTTTAAACCATCCTAGTTCGGCACTTAATGACAACCCTAGGTGGATTCCTTGTCCAAACACTCCCTTCTCATGCTTGATACTCCCTTGTTTGTTTATCTCCGTGTGCTAGTTACCCAGCCATAGGATTAGCTTAAGTTAGTTTATTTTGTTCTATTTGTTCTTATTACTAAGGATTGTAGGCTAGATAATAGATGAAGAGTGAGTAATAATACTTCCTTGGCCCTGTGGAATACAACCCCTGTGTTACTCACAGGGTATTACTTGGCGACCTCATACACTTGCAGGTGAGCAAACAACCAAGCTTTTGGCGCCGTTGCCGGGGAATTCAAGGAATATTATGAAAGCTTGTAATCTTTTGCTGTAGCCATTTTTCTTTTATTTGTACATATTAATCTTTGTACTTATTTTTCTTATCTTATTTAACTTTGTTCTTTATATCCTCATTTGTGCAAGGTACCATTTTCTTAGCAAATGCAAGGGGCTCGCAATTTGAATGATTCTAACACAACTTCAGCCACTAAAGTTGATGCCCATGTTGGTTTTATTGGAGAGCCAAGAACTCAAGGAAACCCATGAAGCACAACTTATGATCCGCAGTGGAAATACCACCCATGTTTTTCATTGTATCAAGGTCAACAACAATCACAAGTAAAGAGATTTACTACAGAGGATGTGTTGGCAAAATTCATGATAAATACTGAACAGAGATTTCGAGACGTCAACACTTAATTTGATTCCTTCAACATCGAACTTCATGCCCTTGATGCCAAATGTAATGGCTGATTTGAGGCCATCGATGCCACACTTTTGTTGGTGCAAGCTTCTCTTCATAAACTAGAGAGTCTGGTTGAACAATTAATTTAAGAATGAGCAATAGAACTCCCAACTACAAACAACAATGAAATTCAATAGAGATATGATGGGAGGGAGGTGGATGAGAACTTTGGTGTATTGGAGGTGAAAAATGTTGAAGAAGTGGCACCAATATCACTTCAGCTAGCCCTTAGCATGGAAGTGATTCAAAACACCAAGCACAAAAGGGAATTATTCGGCATAATTGAAGATATGGGTAGGAGGTTGAAGCCATCCAATGGCCCGCCGATGGTAATGTTAGACATGTCCCAACCAAAACTTCTTCCTTGGAAGCCCAAACAATTTTGTTTGGTAATTAATGGAAGATTGACAATTGTTGAAGAAGGAGATGTGGGTAGGAGGTTTACACCGTCCAAGGACCCACTGATGTCGAGTTTGAAAAATTTTTAACCTTACTTATTCCCTTGGATGCCAAAATGATTCTTGAAGAAGCTCCAAGGAAATTCAGCCGGGGCCAAAGTAGAAGTGGGGAGGATGCTCAAACCAACCAAGGATCCACCCAAATTCAAGTTGTACAAAGCCCGCCCGAAGTTTTTTCCTTGGAGGACAAAAGGTAACATGTTCAAGGTCTTTCCAAGCTCATCATCCCAGAAGGTAAATATTTTCTTCATCGAAGTAGCTATGCTACATGTAGCCGCGAGGAATACACTGTCTTCAAGCCTCCATGAGGTAAGAAAGAGGTACGTCGAGCTAATGACATTAAACAAGCGCTTCTTGGGAGGCTAACCCAAGCTTTAATTTTTTCATTTTCTTCTTTTTGTATTTTTAGTTTAGTGTAGATTGTGTTTTTGTTAAGTGTATTTTGTGTTTCTTTTATGTTTTTGTTGTGTGAGTAAGTCCATGCTTGCATGCGTTGTGCATTTTTTCTCGTCGTCCTTCTTGTGGTTTAATCATTTATCTTCTTGAGAAACACATGTTTTTGATGGTATATCATGCATTAGATCAAGTTTTTAAACTTTCTTTCAAGTGTGGAGGTGTTCTAAATCCCATTAAAGCCTTCCTTATTCACTTGGAGAAGTATTTTTGTTGCTTAAAATGTTTCCTGGGTGCATCGACCTCAATGAGAACCTCATTGAGACCGTTTGCCCCATCCAGAAAAGTTTAAACTAGTGCATACGGCCTCAATGAGCCCCTCATTGAGACCGTATGCGCTGTAGCAGTAGCTATATCTTAGCTATTAGGCCACCTTTTCTCTCTCCTCATTTGTTCTTCTTCTCACCCGATTTTCTCTCTTATTTCTCCACCATTCCTTGGGCAAAAACTCTCATTTCTTCTCCAAAATCACCTCCTAACCTCTTTGAGACTTTGATCTAATTGTTTACCAAAGGTTTAACTCGAGTTTTCTCAAGGTTTTGTTGGTAAGCTCTTTGATGCCCTAGTTTTATCTTCTTCATTTTGCTTGCATTCTTGGAGCATATTTGTGGAATATATCAAGTAGTCGGCTTGGTTTTTGTGGTGTGATTGTTGTGGATGATATTTCCCTTGAATTTATGTAAACTTTTTTCGATTTTTCATGTTTTTGGGGAGGTTCTTTCGGAGTGAACAGTGCCCATACGGCCCCCATATGGCCGTATGGACACTATACATCATTTTTCTCATTGTTTCTTCATCTCTTACATTACATTTTGAATTATATTGGATTCCTCTATGCGTGATTGGGTTTTTCATGGTTTGTAGGAATATTGAGGATGGAGAAATTGACAACAACCATGGAGTTATGTTTTCACCACATGGATGACCACATTTTTGGACAAGAAGACCATAGAGTAAGATGTCATTTTGTGATGAGAAACATAATTCTAATGATAAGGACTAGGATGAACACTTTGTTTGTATTGTTTAGACTTTAATTTTCTAGTTTTTGTGTTATCTTTGTGTGTTGTTTTAGTTTTTGCATGATTACTCCTCATCTCCCCTTGGTTAATTTTTGTGGAATGATGATGTCCCCTTTATGCCTTGCAGGGCATTAAGGGAGCTTGGTGAGCCCTCCTTCCATTTGGTGGAAGCCGGACCCGACATGTATAGCTCGCCATACCTTATGTTCGGGTCACTTCTTGCCATTTACACAAGATGAACCGGGGAAGTTCGTTTTCGCCCTCCTCTATTGTTTTCATTGCATATATTACCATGCTTTTCATGATTAGTGTACATTTGGGACAATGTACAACACTAGGTGTGGGGATGGGTGTATTTCATGTAATAGGGTTATTATTACATGCTAGTGCACCCATTAAGGCTTGTTCATTATTGTAAGACTCTACTAGCATGGATTAATGATGGATGTGAGTTACATATTTGTTGTTGTACTCTATTGAATCTTATTTCACCTCTGGTATTGTCTTGTCCACTGAATCTTGTGCCAATGCCCTGGGAATAGCCAACATGACTACTCTAACTTTGAGTATTTGGACTTAGAATACTAAATTCTATCTTTCAATGTACTCTTAAGAACTTCTAAGTCTTTTTGAGCTAGCCCTAATTTTATGGCATATAGTGTAGTCTGAAGGCGTGATCTAGGGTGAATGTGAAAAAAAAACTAAAAAGAGAAAAACAAAAATGAATCCATGAAAGTATTCCTCTGCTAATGAAGTATGAATGCATCTATGTAGATTGTAATCGAGTAGTTGGGTGGCTCTTGTGCCTAACCAGCATGTGCACCCTCCAGAAAGATTTTTTTGGTGCAGTCTAGTTAATCAGACTTGAAAAAATAAAATAAAATAAAATAAAACCTTAGTGATCTTGTTGACTACCTACTAGAGGTTCTGATAAAGAAATGGGAGTTAGTTCAAGTTTAAGAGTTAGAAGGTTCTTACTTGTTCATTGAAGTAGCACTTAGTACTCTAAGACTTAGTGCTCTTTGCATATGAGATAGAAGTCAGTAGGCTAGATCAGGTCAAGGCAGATGAGATAGAAGATTCACACACTTGGCATAGACATATAAGAGGTGAGACATGATATTTCTTTTGTGCTTACTGTTTGTAACTCAATATCTGTATATCAGTATCCAGTGCTTGCAGATTCTTGTATTTATTTGAGCCGGAGGTGATATATTTAGCCACTTATCATCTTCTTTTTTTGTTTTTCATGATTTGTTTGCTTGGGGACAAGCAAACGCTTAGTTGTGGGGATATTTGATAAGTGTCTAAATATATGTATTTTAGTATATGTATTTGACACCTCTACTATGTATTTTTATAAGAATTGATGCCTGTTTAATTTGTGTATTATTTGCTTCGCAAGGCATGAAAGGGCCATGGAGGACACAAAGATATGATTTGGCTTAAAAAGAGAAGAAAACCAGGTCACTATATTGTAGAGTATTCACTTCAGTAAAGTACTGCAGCAGTGATACTGTAGCACACTATAGCAAGACCGTTGTAGCACCTGAATGATTTTTGAGTCAGGAATTGATATAGGCCATAAAGCCTAAATGTTGCCCTGGATTGACCCTGGCATAGATACTGTAGAAAGAGAAGAAATGGAGCTTGATTGAAGCCATACTGGGTCAATTAGGAGCTCATTGACCTAGTATAGATACTATTACGAGAACTGGAATGGATTTTTTGCCTAGTTCATACTGCCTCAATGACCCCCTCATTGAGGCAGTTTGGACCTCCTCATTAAGGCAATATGGACCTCCTCATTGAGGCAGTATGGACCCGGTATAGCGTGGCTTTTGGGGGATATAAAAGCACATTTGTAGGGAAATGAAAAGGGACTTCTTATTGGCCTCTTGGGCCGTCGCCACCACACATTCTTGAGGCCTTCTGGCCATCTTCCAGTGATGATCCTTGTGGAAATTGAGCACACATCATCACCAAGAGGGAGAGGAACAAAGGAGAAGGAGTTGGAGTGAAGTTCTAAGCTGCCATTGCATCACCATTTGAGGCTTCATTGATTTCAAGATGATCAATATAATAGAGGGAGTTTTTTTGCTTCTTTATTCGTTTTCTTTTCCTTGTATGTTGTATAAGTATCCCTCATCATGAGGGATTAAGTTATTTTGGTGTTTGGATGTGGATGAACTCTAGGGTGTATTCTTGTGTATGAACTTATGATGTTGTTAGTTATTTAATTTGATGGTTGTTTTAGTTTCAATCTTTCATGCTTTTATGTCTAGAATTACATGTATGGAGATATCCGTAATTCTTTTATGAGTTGTATGCGTAGATGTAACGTACTCAAGTATACTAGATCTAGGAAAGATTGAAAGGGGATACTTGTGCCTACACGCCGAGGGATCAGGTGTTGGTAGCCCTCCATTGGTAGGTTTAAGCCGAAGGATAGTAGGTTTACTGCTATTAGATAACTCCTAGAGCTTAATGCGATCATAGGTGTGTTGATCCGGATGAGATTCCGATTGACATTCACATGGGATTAGCGGTTAGTCACCGAGAGATTGGGGCTAATCTACTCCCAAGGTCTCTAGGTCTCAATTATCGTCAATGCATCTTTAAACCATCCTAGTTCGGGACTTAATGACAACCCTAGGTGGATTCCTTGTCCAAACACTCCCTTCTCAAGCTTGATACTTGCTTGTTTGTTTACCTCCGTGTTCTAGTTACCCGGCCATAGGATTAGCTTAAGTTAGTTTATTTTGTTCTATTTGTTCTTATTACTAAGGATTGTATGCTAGATAATAGATGAAGAGTGAGTAATAATACTTCCTTGGCCCCGTGGAATACAACCCCTGTGTCACTCACAGGGTATTACTTGGTGACCACGTACACTTGCGGGTTAGCAAACAACCAGAACAAATGCGAACACATAAGTCGGGCTTAAGATACGAGAATCTGTGCCAACCTCTAGGTATTCAAGCGAGTATAATGATGTGGAGGGGCACAAAGGTAGTCGCATTCGAGTATCCCGATTTGTGCATTGATAGCAAGATCATCACCAATGAGACCTTTTATTGAAGAAGCAACGTGATTTACGACGTAAACGTGTGCCCGTTTATGTTACATCGATGAGAAACATGGATTCGGGTGTGTTTCTGGCCGGTACTGTAGCAAAACATTGTATCAATTTACTATAGCAATACTATTCATGGCTGGCTGAAAATGTGATTTCTAGAGAATCTACACGGCCATGTGGAAATTCCCCATGTCCGTATGGATGGTCGATTCCAGCCCTTTCAAAGGCGCGATTCAGCCCGATTTCAGCATCCTTCTTTTCATCTTTTCTCCAACTTTGGAGAGGCTAGTGGCTTAGGTTTAGATATGTATTGGCAAGGCTTTTAGAGGGGTTCTACACCTTCGACTCTGAGATTCTCTTGGAAGATAGCTATTGAGGGAGGTTTTGTCGGTACCGATCTGGCGAGGTGTGCCCTAGTCTTGCCAAGGGGACCCTTGAAGAAGGTGCGGCCACTCCACAAGACCATCGACATGACTATGGAGGGGCATTTTCCTATGGACTATTTGTTTTCCCTTTTGATTTTATGATTGATTGTATCTTGCTCCATGGAGAGCTAAACCCCTAGTGGGTACTTGGATTGGTGAACCCTAGGATGTATTTGTTTCATTAAATCTTTTATTATGCTTTTATTGATTGATGTTTTAATTGAGTTCCAATTTTGAATGCTTTATTGTTTGAATAATCCCTTAGAGTGACACTAGGGTTAAGAGTTCACTTGGTAACCCTTGTGAGTGAGTCACACACCATGAATGTTAGAGAAAGCTATATTGGAGAGGGTTGAGAGCGTGAGTCTAGAGGTAGCGGAGCGTCCCCTTTCCCCTCCGGTGTGATTTATCCTATCTCTATTTCCTTGAGTTCTTTGCGGTCACAATAGAGTGAAGTGCTAGAGGATGAAATCCGTTGGGGCTTCGTTGCACGAGCGAAAGATTGAAGCGTTGAAGTGAACTCTAGTATCTGGGTCTTAATTGTGACTAGGGGCCTTTCACCTGGACCAAAGGGTTAGGTCTACACATAGGAATAGGTTTTATCACATGGAATCCCTAGAACTCCATGCAACTTTATATAGTGTGAGGTGTTGAGACTGTTCGATTTCTCCGCCGAGGCCTAATATAGACTTAGTCATGGTTAACCTTAGATTTGGGACCATGTATTGTAGGATCTCCATGACTCATTAATGCATTAGTTAGGAAGCATAATAGTTGGTTTTGCACTTGAAATAATTATCCTAGGAAGAATAGTATCCGAGTACCTCACTTTATATCGATTGTCTTTCCTCTCACTTATTTGTGCTTCTCTTTGTTATTCTTTTATTCTTGTTTAGATCACACTTTATCAACACAATCATTGTTCATCTTCACTTGGATAAGTAGCAACTTAAGTATTTTTATTCCCTACTCCCTATGGATACGATACCCCACTCACCTTGGAATTTATTACTCGACAAACCCGTGCACTTGCGGGTCACACGCAAGGGGCGTTGTCACTAACCCTACACTATGCCCCAGCAGAGAATTCACTCAGTCCCAACACCTCACACTGTGCAAAGTTGCTGAAAGATTTGGGGACTCCAAGTGATAAACCCTATTCCCTAACATAGATCTAACCCTTTGGTCCAGGCGAAAGACCCCTAGACACAATTAAGCCCTAGCACTAACGATTAATTTCAACGCTTCACTTTGTTGCTTGCGCAACTATGCCCCATCGGAGTTTCTCTCTTAGCACTTCACTCTATTGTGACCGCAAAGAACTTTTGGAACACGAAGATAGGATAAATCACACCGAATAGGAAAGGGGATGTTCTGCTACCTCTCGACTCACCCTCTCGATTCTCTCCAATCTTGCTTTGTCTAACCCTCATGGTGTTTCACTCACTCACAAGTATTACCAATGTAGGCTCTCAACCCTAGTGACACTCTAACTAAAAACCCATTCAACAGGTATTCAAGATTGAAACTCAATTAAAGACATCAATTAAATAAACATAATAGAAATGTCAAAGAAACAATATCATCCTAGGGTTTAGCTCTCCATGGAGCACGATACCATCAATAACGAAATCAAAAGTAAGATATGTAATCCATAAGTAAACCCCCTTGGTATTCGTGTCTATGGTCTTGTGGAGTGGCAGTGTCTTCTCTAAAGGTTCCCTCATAAAGCCTAGGACACACCTCGCTGAATCATTGCTGATGAAAGCTTCCCCAATAACTTTCTTCTGAAGAAACACGGTTTGGAAAGCTATAGAACCACTTCAAAAGCCTTGCCAAAGCCCCTCTAAACTCTAACCGCAACCACCTCCAAAGATGGTGAAGAGATGGGCAAAAGATAGGAAAAAGATTCTCCAAACGGGCTGAAATCGTGACTGAAATAGGGCTAGAATCGGGTATATCCACATGGGCTAGTGGAATTTCCACACGCCCATGTGAATCTGGAGGAATTGATTTTTCAGTGGCTTACGAACATTAACTTGCTACAGTACTCCGCCGAAATACTCCCGAATTCACACTTTTCGTCGAGGCCACATGAATGGGCACACATTCATGTGGTAGATCACGTTGTTTCTTCAACAAAATCATATATGACGACAGTCTTGCCATCATTGCACAAGTCGGAACACATGAGTGTGACTGCCTTTGTGCCCTTCCAATTTGCATGTTTACTCGAGCACAACAGAGGCTGGCACACACTCATATGTTTTTGAGCCCAACTTATGTCTTCATATTTTTTCACTCCAAGATTTTATCAACAATGTGCATTCACAATCTAGTTTGGCTTTTTTCTTTCATACTTGTCTCTACAACCCTACATGCATAAAAGTAACACAAATACACATGTATGAGCGATAAAATCTGAGAAAAGTAATGCTCATTGTAAGAAAAGAATACTTCATATTACTAATACACAAGCACTTTCCATTTTCCTTCTTAAAGGCTTTAATGTTTTTTATTTTTGCTTGAGGACAAGAAAAAGCTTGAGTGTGGGGGAGTTTGATAAGTGCTTGTGTATAAGTAATACGAAGTATTCTTTTTTTACATTGAGCTTTACTTTTCTCAGATTTTATCACTTATTCATGTATATATGTGTTCTTCTATGCATTTAGGATTATGGAGACAATTATGGAAGAAAGGAACTAAAAGTAGATAGTGGATGCATTTTTTGTTGAAGTTCTTGGATGGAACAAACGTCAAGACACAAGTTGTGCTCAAATACATATGGGTGTGTGCCAACCTTCCTTGTACCTAAGCAAATATGCAAAGTGGAGAGGCATCAAAGGTAGTCTGATAAGTGTCTAAATGTACATATTTTTGTATATGTATTTGTCGCTTCTAGCATGTATTTTTACTATAATTGATGCATGTTTTGTGCTTAATCGTGTATTATTTGCTTTGCAGGGCATAGGAACGTCATGGAGGACACGAAGATATAATTTGGGTAAAAAGGAGAAGAAAACCAGGTCGAAGTACTGTAGCGTATTCAGTGTAGCAAAAACTGTAGATGGAGTACTGTAGCAGTGGTACTGCAGCACCGACACCGTAGTAAGATCACTGTAGCTGCGACTGTAGTACCTGGAGAGTTTCCAAGATAGAAATCAAATCATTGCATACGACCTCAATGTTGCCCGGTATAGAGCCCGTGATGATCACTGCAGCAGAAAGGAAGTTGATTGATTGAAGGCATACTGGCTCAATGAGGTACTCATTGAGCCATTATGGATACTATTTGGAGTGCATTTGAGGAGTTTCCTTGGCCCGAACAGTGTCAATGAGGATCTCAATGAGGTCCTCATTGAGCTTGGGATTCCACCCGGGATTGAGTGATCTTGCCGTTGATTATAAGGGGTATAAAAGGCATTTTTGGGAAAAGAAATGAGGACTTTTGGGAGAGACTTGGAGGGTTCTTGGCAGCCACCACTTGGGAGGAAGGAAAGAAATGAAGACATCATATTCTTAGGAGATTTGGCTTGAAGCTTGGGAAGATCAAGGGCTTGAACTTCAAGGGGAAGCTTCATCATCAAGGGAGAAGAAGCATTCGGCACCTTTAGGGCTAGAAGAAGCGTCATTCGGCCGGCATTCTCCCTCCTCTTCATCATTCGGACTAGGGAGTGTCATTTATGCATTTACTTCTTGCTTTTGTTGTGTTTGAGACATTTATTTGTATGATGGCACACTAGACCCCCAAGGCCATCGGATGTAGGTGAACCTTGCGGGGTTCATCATGTATTTTGGATGCTTCACTTTTATTTGGAATGCATTCGTGTGGTTTGTGGTTTAGCTCATGTTGTTTCATGCCTAGAACTATAATATGGAGAAATCCTTAGTTCTTATTTGAGTTGTATACGTAGATGTGACCTACTCACTTGTACTAGATCATCATTGAGCTAAATGGGGAGATCCTTGACCAACATGCCGAGAAATTGGATGTAGGTTGCCCCTCTAAACCATGAGGATGAACTTAAGTTAAGTGCGTCTTTATTTCGCGATCTCCATTTGCTTAATGCAATCATAGGAATATGACTAAGGAGAAATCCTTGTCATCATTTGTATGGGATTAGGGTTTGACTACCGAGAAATCGGGGTTGAACTATTGTTGAGGTCCGTCGGCTTAAATCACCCATGTCATCTATTCTTATGCATCCGTACATCATGATGAATCCCTCTTGGGAATCCTCATCCCTAGGCTTGTTCTTATCATTATTGCTCTTGTGATTTTCTTGCTTGTTGTGGGACTGCTATACTTGTATTCTTAATTACGTTAATGCACGTACTAGAGTAAGAACATGTTGGAGTTTTAAGGTTAGAAAATAAGTGATGGAGGAGTAATAGGAGCTCCTTAGCCCCGTGGAATACTACGACCCCTGTGTCACTCACAGGGTATTAGTTGACGATCCCGTACACTTGCGGGCACACAATCATAGTCACACTCATATATTCCGACTTATGCAATACTAGCAAGATCTTCATCAATGTGATTTCATTGAAGATGCAAGCGATCTAATTATAGATGTGAGCCATTTATGTGGCCTCAATGATAAGAGTATATTCGGGAGCATTTTTTGAGAAGTACTGTAGCTATTCAATATAACAAGTCACTATTGTAGTTACTGTTCATAGCTCACAGGAAACCAAAATCTAGAAATCCACAAGGCTGTTTGGAAATTCCACATGCCCGTTGGATCCTCGATTCCAGCCCCTATAAATATCGTGACTTGAGATCTTTTCCAAATCTTTTTTCCATCTTTACCCACCTTTGGCTAGGTTTTTGCAGTGGTTTTATGGCCTTCGACAAGGAGGTCCTTTGTAAGAGAGTTATTGGGGGAGATTTCATCGTCATCGACTCGGTGAGGAGTGCCTTGGGCTTGACAAGGAAACGTTTGGAGGAGACAAAGTGGCTCCACAAGACCATCGATACGGACTACAAGGAGGTTTTATCTATGGATTGCATGTTTTCACTATTGATTTCATTATTGATTGTGTATTGCTCGATGGAGACCTAAACTCCTAGTGGGTGCTTGGACTTGTAAATCCATGGATGATTTTGTTTCATTGACCTTTATTATGCTTCTTTAATTGATGTTTTAATTGTATTACATCCTTGAATAATTGTTGTTTTGATTTTCCCTTAGAGTGACACTAGGGTTGAGAATCCATCTTGGTAATCCTTGCGGATGAGTGACACTCCATTAGGATAAGACAAAGCAAAGGTTGGAGAGGATCGAGAGGGTGAGATCGAGAGGTAGCAGAACGTCCCCTTTTCCTTAAGATGAGGTTTATCCTACCGCCACATTCCAATAGTTCTTTGCGGTCATGATAGAGTGAAGTGCTAAGAGACAAACTCCACTGGGGCTTAGTTATGCAAGCAACCGAGTGAAGTATTAAAGTAATCCTTAGTGTTGGGGTCTTTTGCTTGGACCAAAGGGTTAGATTTATTTTAGGGAATAGGGTTTACCACTTGGAGCCCCTAGATCTTCATGCAACCCCACACAATGTGAGGCATGGTGTAGGGTTAGTCACGGTTGACCTTAGGTTTAGGACCGTGTGTCTTTGGATTTCCACGACTCATTGAATGTCAATTGGGAGGTATAATGATTAGTCATGCACTTTAAACAATAGTCCTAGGGTGAGCAATAACCGGGTGCCCCATCTTTCTATCGATTTCCTCTCCTTATTCGTATTGTGCTTTCTTTTCTTTTCTTTATTTTCATACATTGATATTGTTCACAAAACTCCTCAATCATTTCCAATATAGTTAAATAGAAATTCTTGCGTTTCGAGCACTATTTCCTTGTGGATATGACTACCCAGTCACCAGGGTACTTTATTACTTTGACAATCTGTGTACTTATGGTACACACACGCAAGGCGTGTGTCACATGCCTCATACTAAATAAGGTTGCATAAAACTTAGGGAATATGGAGATAGGAAGCACTCATCGGATAGGAAAGGGGACACTCCACTACCTCATGACTCACCCTCTCAACCCTCTTTAATCTTGGAGTTCTAATTCTAATGGAGACCTCTCTCTTACGAACGCAACAAATCATTCATTACCAATCAAACACAAAGATTAATATGACATCCAAGCAATGAGAAAGCAAGATTAAAACTCAAATAAACTCGGAATTAATTGAAAATATAAAGTAAGTCAATACAAAAGATAAGATCCTAGGGTTCACATGCCCAAATACCTACTAGGATTTAGCCCTCCATAGGACAATATACAAAGCAAAGAATAATGCAATAAAAAGCAATGTAAACCATGGAATAAAACCCTCTTTAATTTGTGTTGATGGCCTTGATGGGTCGCCCAATGTCCTGAATGATCCCTCTCAGAAGCTAGGTTGCCGAAGGCATCCTCAATGCTATGATGGAGAAAAGATCTATCAAAGTTGGTGAAGAACACCCCCAAATTTGCCAAAGACCTCCTCTTGAAACCCTAGCTGTCTTACCCTTCAACTGCTATCATAAAGCCCCCAAAGAATAGGGCAAAGGGGCTATTCATAAGCCTAAACCATGTCTGTCACGTGCCTCCATGCGACCGTGTGAGATTTCACACGCCCGCATGAGCTACATAAATTCCCACGCGACCGTGTGTAATTTTCATGCGGTCATATAAATAGTGTTTTGCTACAGTCTGCTACAATACTCTTCATAAACGTGGCTCACGTACTTTTCTTTGAGGCCACATGGTCGGGCACACGTCCACATAGTAGGTTATATGACTTTTCTTTGTTGAATCGTTATTGGGAGGCTCTTCCATTCTTCATGCAAAGTAGGGACATGGGGCTGTGACTGCCCTTTGTGCCCTTCTAACTAGCAAGTTGGCTTGAGGCTTAGAGAAGATAAGACTTGAAGAAGAAGAGTAAGAGGCTTAGAACTTCAGTCCTAGCCAAGAAAACAACAAATTCCAACCGCATATCCATGGGCCTTACAGCCCATCAAGAAACTCAATTTCAGAACAACACACGCCCATGCATTTGAAACCCATGGCGATGGGCTTTACAACCTGATAAGTGCTTGTGTGATATGAATGGGAAGCATTCTTTCCTTATGTTGAGCATTACTTTTCTTGGGTTTTTACACTAAGATGTGTGTTTTTATGTTACTTTTATGCAGGTAGGGTTGTGAGGCCGAGTATGAAGGAAATAGGCCAATGTGGATCATAATGCACCAATTTTGGAGGAAATCTTACTAAGGTTCAAACGCGAAGACATAGGTCAAGTGTGAGATGCTAGAGTGTGTGCCAACCTTCTCGTATTCGAGTGGGCACATCCATTTGGAGGGGCACAAAGGCAGTCACATTCGAGTATTCCGATTTATGCACATAGAATAAGAGCTCCACCAACTTGTATACCATTGAAGAAGCAAGTGATCCACGACATGAACGTGTGCCCATTTGCATTACCCCGATGAAAGTATGGAATTGGGAAGCTATTCAGGTCGAATACTGTATCAGAGCACTGTAGCAACACCGTAGCATATATTGTAGCAGCACTGTTCACAGCCGGCCGAGAAACCAGAGAAACAGAGAATCCACACTGGCGTGTGAAAATTATCAACGCCCGTGTGGAAATTCCACACGGGCGCGTGGAGCATACACGCACATGTAGTCGCCAGATTCCAACCCTATTTAAAGCCGATTCAGCCCCAATTTTGGTATTCATTTCTCCATCTTTTCCCCAACTTGAGAGAGGGCTTCGGTTAGGGTTTCGAGGGGTATTGGCCAAGGTTTTTGAGAGGTTCTACGGCTCCAACATCATCATTCCTTAGGAAGAAGGTTGGTAAGGGAGCTTCCGTCGAGGTGTATCCTATACCGGACAATGGAATCCTTGGACGATGAGTAGAGGACTTTCCACAAGACCATCGACACGACTATCGAGGGGGTTTCTTTATGGATTCATTGCTGTTAAATTCTATTTCTTTGCTTGTACTTAGCTCCATGGAGAGCTAAACCCCTAGTGGGTACTCGGGTATTGTGAACCCTATGATGTATTTGTTTCTTTGAACCTCTTTGTTATGCTTTCAATAAATTTATGTTTATTGTGAGTTCTAACCTTGAATGCTTGATTGTATGAACACTTCCCCTAGAGTGACACTAGGGTTGAGAGTTCTTGTTGGTAACCTTGTGAGTGAGTGACACACTACGAGCGTTAGACAAAGCTAGGTTGGAGAGGGTTGAGAGGGTTAGTCGAGAGGTACATGAGCATCCCCTTTCCCCTCCGGCGTGATAGATTCTACCTCCGTTCCTCGAGTTCTTTGCGGCCATAATAGAGTGAATGGTCTAAGGGATGAACTTCCGCTAAGGCTTAGTTGCGCGTGCAACAGAGTGAAGCGTTGAGGTGATCTTAGCATCTAGGGCTTAATTGTGGTTAGGGACCTTCCACCTAGACCAAAGGGTTAGGTCTATAATTAGGAAGAGATTTATCACTTGGAATCCCTAGAGCTCATTGCAACCCTATGCGAGTGCGAGGTGTTGAGATTATTCGATTTCTCCTCCGGGACATGGATAGAGTTAGGTATAGTTGACCTTAGATTTGGGACTATGTAATTAAGGATTTCCATGACTCACCATTGCATTGATGATGAAGCATAATAGAGGGTTCTTGCACTTGAAACAATTACCCTAGGTGGAGCATTATCCGGGTACCCCATCTTTATCGATTGCCTTAAACCCTTCTTTACTTTAGCTCTCTTACTTGTTGATTTTACTGTTGAGAATTGAATCATTGTCACACTCATTATTGACAAGTTCCCCTTGCGTATATCCCACAAGTGCAACGGTTTGTCAAAGTAATAATCCCGGGTGAGCGGGGTCGAATCCACAGGGAGTAGGGAGTAAAGACACTTAATTCGATTCTTAGCTATGTGGAGTATCAACAATGATAAGTGTGATAATGATTCAATTCTCAACAATTAAAAGCAACAAGTAAGAGAGCAAAACTAAGGAGGAGGCAAGGCAATCGATAAAGATGGGGTAATCGGATGATGCTTCACCTAGGAAAATCGTTTCAAGTGCAAGAACTCTATATTATGCTTCCTAATCAATGCAATGGTGAGTCATGGAAATCCTTACATACATAGTCCCAAATCTAAGGTCAACTATGCCTAACTCTATTCATGTCCCAGAGAAGAGATTAAATAACCTCTCAAAGCTCGCGACTCGAATAAAGTTGCAATGAGCTCTAGGGAATTCCAAGTGATAAATCACTCCTAATTATAGACCCTAACCCTTTGGTCCAGCGGAAGGTCCCTAGCCCATAATTAAGCCCCTAGATACTAAGATCCCCTCAACGCTTCACTCCATTGCACGCAGCAACTAGGCCTCACGGAGGTTCGTCCCTTAGACCATTCACTCTATTATGGCCGCAAGGAACTCAAGGAATGGAGGTAGAATCTATCACGCCGAGTGGGAAAGGGGATGCTCCCTGCACTCTCGACTCACCCTCTCAACCCTCTCCAACCTAGCTTTTGTCTAACGCCGTGGTGTGTCACTCACTCACAAGGTTACCAATAAGAACTCTCAACCCTAGTGTCACTCTAGGGGAAATGTTCATACAATCAAGCATTCAAGGTTGGAACTCACAATATACATCAATTTATTGAAAGAATAATATAGAAGTTCAATGAAACGAATACATCCTAGGGTTCAAAATCACCCAAGTACCCACTAGGGGTTTAGCTCTGCATGGAGCTAAGTACAATCAAAGAAATCGAATGTAAAAGCAATAAATCCATAAAGAAACCCCCTCGATGGTCGTATCGATGGTCTTGTGGAAAGCCCTCTACTCGTCGTCCAAGGATTCCTTCGTCCGGTATAGGATACGCCTCAATCGAAGCTCCCCTACCAACCTTCTTCCTAATGGAATCACGCTATCGGAGCCGTAGAACCTCTCCAAAACCTTGGCCAATACCCCTCGAAACACTAGACGAAGCCCTCTCGCAAGTTAGGGAAAAGATGGAGAAAAGAATACTGAAATCGGGGCTGAAATCGGCTTTAAATAGGGCTGGAATCGGACGACTACACGGGCATGTATGATGTCACACGCCCCATGTATGATGTCAGACGCCCCTGTGGAATTTCCACACGGGCGTGGATAATTTCCACACGCCTGTGTGGATTCTCTGTTTCTCTGATTTCTCGGCCGGCTGTGAACAGTGTTGCTACAGTACTTTGCCGGAAATACTCCCGAATTCCATACTTTCATTGGGGTAACGCAAACATGCACACGTTTACATCGTGAATCACTTGCTTCTTCGATGATGTACATGTTGGTGGATCTCTTGTTCTTATATGCATAAGTCAGAATGGTCGAGTGTGACTGCCTTTGTGCCCCTCCAAATAAATGTGCTCACTCAAATACGAGGAGGTTGGCACACACTCTAGCATCTCACACCTGACCTATGTCTTCGCGTTTGAACCTTAGCAAGATCGTCTCCAAAATAGGTGCATTATGATCCACATTGGCCTATTTCCTTCATACTCGGCCTCACAACCCTACCTATATAAAAGTAACATAAAAACACACATATTAATGTAAAAACCTGAGAAAAGTAATGCTCAACATAAGGAATGAACGCTTCGCATTCATATCGCACATGCACTTATCAATTATCATTGATCTTCCACATAGCTAAGAATCGAATTAAGTATTTTTATTCCCTACTCCCTGTGGATTCGATACCCGCTCACCCGGGATTATTACTTCGACAAACCCATGCACTTGTGGGCTATACGCAAGGGGACCTTGTCACAACCCATTCAAAAAAATTCCATATTTGAAAACCCAAGGACATGGGGAGAGAAGTCCATATTCCCATAGCCATGTACTCTTTTGAAAACTAAGAAATTTGGTTTCTACGGCCATAGGAATGATAAAATCAATGTCCCATGGCCATGGGCTCAACAAAAGCTTCACAAAAATAAGCTAAATCATAGTAGATGCAAGAAAACAACTCTCTCAGGAACTAAACTTTAGAAGTTTCAGAAATATACCAATGTCACCAAATAAAACCAAATTCTACAAATAACTCATGAAATCCACCCTAGAAATGATCATTGACATGATTAAACACAAATGCACCAAAATGATAAGAAAATTCATGCACTAACCAAAATAAGATGACTAAACCACAAGATGCATTCTTATTCCTGTAGAAATTAAAAACTAACACAACAATTGAATTGAAGACTTGGGTTGTCTCCCAAGAAGCGCTTGTTTTACATCACGAGCTTAACGTACCTTTTTATTACCTCATGCAGGCTTGAAAAAAAGTGAATGATTGCTTCCCAGCAAGTGTATGGGATCGCTTAGTAATACCCTGTGTGTGACACAGGAATCGTATTCCACAGGGCCAAGGAAGTATTATTACTCACTTTTCATCTATTTTCTAGCCTACAAATTAATATATGTGAAGAAGAAATAAAACAAATAAACTAACTTAAGCTAATCCTATGGCCGGGTAACTAGAACACGGATGTAAACAAACAAGGCAGTATAAAGCATGAGAAGGGAGTGTTTGGATAAGGAATCCACCTAGGATTGTCATTATGGTCCAAACTAGGATGGTTTAAAAATGCATTGACAATAGTTGAGACATAGTGACCTCGTGAGTAGATTAGTCCCCAATCTCTCAGCGACTAACCCCTGATCCCATACGAATGTCAATCGGAATCTCTTCCGGATCAACACATCTATGATTGCATTAAGTTCTAGGAGTTCTCTAAATAGGAGTAAACCTACTCTTCTTTTGCTTAAATCTAGCAATGGAGGGCTACCAACACCAGATCACTAGTGCGTGTCGCCACAAGCATTCCCTTTCAGTCTCTCCTAGATCTAGTACGTGTGAGTAGGCCACATCTATGCATACAACTCATAATAGAATTATAGATTTCTCCATAAATATAATTCTAAGAATCAAAGCACAAAAGATTGAATATTAAACAACCATCAAATTAAATGAAGAAGAACATCCCAAGTTCTTACACAAGATAAACCCTAGGGTTCATCCACATCCAAACACCAAAATAGGTTAATCCCTCATGTCAAAGGACACTTATACAACATATATGGAAGACAAAAATATAAAAGAAATAATGAAAACGCCCTCTAGGTCATGATCTCCTTGAATCGATGAAGCTTCAAATGGTGATGCAATGGTCACTTAGAACTTCACTCCAACTCTTTCTCCTTTGCTCCTCTCCCTCTTAGTGATGACATATGCTTGTTTCTTACAAGGATCATCATTGGAAGATGGCTGGAAGGCCTCAAGGAAGTGTGGTGGCGGCATCCCAAAAGGCTAAGAAGAAGTCCCCTTTCTTTGCCCTAGAAATGTGCTTTTATAAACCCCCCATATCAATGTTTACCGGGATCAATACCACGGTCAATACCTGGGTCAATACTGGGCTGCATTGAGGATATGACTTAGGCCAAACTTTTTGTTCTGAAAATTCTCTAGGTGCTATAGCGTCCTCACGTTTCCTTGGCTCCTCCATGCCCTACAATGCAAATAATACACGATTAAGCATAAAACGGGCATCCATTCCTACAAAAATACATGCTATGTGTATAAAATACATGTGTTAAAATACATATATTTAGACACTTATCAAATATCCCCACACCTAAGCGTTTGCTTGTCCGCAAGCAAACAAATCATGAAAAACAAAGAGAATGTTATGTGGCTAAATGTACTACCTCCGACTCAAATAAATACAAGATTCTAGAAATAATGGATAATGATATACATATGTTGAGTTACAAACAGTAAGCACAACAGAAAGATCATGTCTCACCTCTTATATGTCTATGCTATATGTGTGAACCTTCTATATCGTTTGCATTGATCTGGTATAGCCTATTGACTTCAATCAGTACAGCTCTAGATGCTAATTAATCCATATGTAAAGAGTATTGAGTCTTAAAATGCGAAGTACTACTTCAATAAACAAGTAAGATCCTTCTAACTCTCAAACTCGAAACTAAATCCCTTTTCCTTCTCAGAACCCCTAGTAGGTAGTCAAAAAGAGCACTAGGGTTTTTATTTTCATTTAATTCATTCATTTTTTAATCATATTTTTAGTCTTACTAAAGTAGACTGCACAAAAAATCTTTCTGGAGGATGCACATGCTGGTTAGGCACAAGAGTCACCCAAATACTTGATTATAGTCTACATAGATGCATTCATGCTTCATTAGACGAGAAATACTGATATAGACTCCTTTTTCTTTTTTCTTTTCATTTTTTTTCATATTCACCCTAGTTCACGTCTTCACACTACTCTACATGCCACAAAGTTAGGGCTAGCTCAATAAGACTTAGAAGTTCTCAAAAGTTCATTGAAAGATAGAACTTAGTGTTCTAAGGCCAACTACTCAAAGTTGTGTGTTAAGCATACACGAGAGTTAGAGTAGTCAAGTTGGCTATTCCCACGGCATCAACACAAGATTCTGTGTACAAGATAATACTAGAGGTGAAACATTATTCAATAAGGCTTTAGAATAATGTAACTCACATCAATCATTAATCCATGCTAGAAGAATCTCACAAGAATAAGCAAGCCATCATGGGTAACACTAGCATGCAAACAATAACCCTAATACATGAAATACACCCATCCCCACACCTAATGTTACATATTGTCCCCAATGTACATGACAAGCATCCGAATTGCGTGTAAACCACAAGTGCACGGGTGTCGAAGTAATAATTACCCCTGTGAGTGGACAGTGGAATCTAAATGGGAATGGAAGTATTAGTATTAACTACTTCTCAGTTATCTAGTCAGAATCAATGGATGTGATGAAATGAACTAATTACAAGAGAAGGTAATAAGCAAGCAAACATGCAAGATATAAAGTGAAAGAGGTCTCAATTAATGAAAATGAGGTATTCAGGCAATGCTCCCCCCTAGGATCTAACATGAAGCTCAAGATTCACTAAATACTTCTAAATCGAGTCTAAAGAGTAGAGGTAATCCAAGAACAATGTGCCCTTGCCTCTAAGCCACTGGTACTAGTCCCCTATAAGGTCTCGGTGGAGAAATCGCTTAATCTCAACACCTCATACCCCATATAACTGCAATGAGATCCAGGGACACCTAAGAGTGAAACTGATTCCTAAGGATAGATCCAACCCTATTCCCAGCGAAGGATCCCTAAACCCCTACAAGGTCCCAGCTGAGAAATCTATTAATCTCACACCTCACACCAGATATCGTTGCATAGAGTGTACAAAATACAGAGATAGGTAAACTCAATCACAAGGGAAAGGGGACATTAATAAGTGATTTGTGTTAAGAATACGAAGTATTCTTTCTTTGCGTTGAGCATTACTTTATCAGGTTTTAGCGCTAATACGTGTGTATTTATGTCACTTTGGTGCATGCAGGGTTGTAGAGCCAAATATGTAAGAAAGAAGCTAATGTAGATCATGAATGCATTATTTGATAAAATCTTGGAAGGAACAAACGCGAAGACACAAGTTGGATTAAAAGATACGTGAATGTGTGCCAACCTCCATGTATTCAAGCAATCACATGGTTTGGAGGGGCCCAATGACAGTCACATTTGCGTATTCCAACTCGTGTAATAATAGCAAGATCCTTACCAATGAGTTTGTTTATTGAAGAAGCGACGCGATCTATGGCATAAATGTGTGTTTGTTTATGTTATCTCGATGAAAAACGTGGAATCAGGAGCATTTTGGAGGGTGTACTGTAGCAGGTGACTAGGAAAAACACTATTGCAAAATACTGTAGCTATTAACGTTCACAGCCTGCATAAAAAGCATGATTCCAAAGAATACACATGCCTGATAATGCCCTTTCATGTGACCCGCAAGTGCACTGGTTTGTCAAAATAATAAATCCCAAGTGAGTGGGGTATCATACCCACATGGAGTAGGGAATAAAAAATACTAAAATTGCTACTAAACAAAGCGAAGATGAATAATGATTGTGTTGATAAAGTGTAATGTAAGCAGAAACAAAAGAAACAGGAACAAGAGGCCCAAGTAAGTGAGAGGAAAGACAATCTATAGAAATGGGGTACTCGGACAATGCTCCCCCTAGGACTAATGTTTCAAGTGGAAGACCTACTATTATGCTTCCTTACTAATGCTTAATGAGTCGTGGAAATTGATAAGTGCTGTTGTGATAAGAATGTGAAGTGTTCTTTCCTTATGATGAGCTTTACTTTTATCAGGTTTTAGCGCTAATACTTGTGCATTTGTGTTACTTGTATGCATGTAGGGTTGTGAAGTTAAGTATTGAGAAAAGAAGCCAAAAGTAGATCGTGAGCACACTAATTGGTGGAATCTTGGAATGAACAAATGTGAAGACACAAGTGGGGTCTTATAATGCGTGAATGTGTGCCAACCTCCGTATACTCAAGCCATTACAATTAGTCAAAGGGGCACAAAGGCAGTCGCATTTGCGTATCTCGACTTGTGCATTGATAACAAGATCTTCACCAACGAAGCCCTTGATTGAAGAAGAGTTGTGATCTACAGTATAAACATGTACACATTTATGTTGCCTCGATGAAAGGTGTGGAATTGGGAGTGTTTTGGTTAAGTATTGCAGCAGGTTACCATAGGAAAACACTTTAGCAAATACTGTAGCAGTTACTGTTCACAACTGGCCGAAAATAGGATTTCCAGAGAATCCACACGGGCGTGTGGAAATTCCCTATGCCCGTGTGGAAATTCCACAAGCCTGTGTGGGAGATCCACAGGGCCATGTGGATTCCTGATTACAGCCCTATTTAAGCCGCAATTCAACTGTGATTTTAGAGATCTTTTTCTCCTCTTCTCTTCTACTTTTCTCCATCTTTAGGAAGCTATCGGCTAGGGTTTGGAGAGGCTGTTAGCAAGTCTTTGGAGTGGATTGAGGGATTAGACACTGTGATTCACTTGGAACAAGGTTATTATGGAAGCTTTCATCAGCATAGATTTGGCGAGGTATGCCTACAAGACCATCGATATGACTATCGAGGGGGTTTTCTAATGGAACACATGTTTTTACTTTCGATTTCCATTGTTGATTGTATTGTGCTCTGTGGAGAGCTAAACCCCCTAATGGGTACTTAGATTTTGTAAACGCTAGGATGTTATTGTTTCATTGATATTTTATTATGCTTTCCTTAATTGATGTTTCAATTGAGTTCCAATCTTATGTGCTTGTGGAATGATTTCTCCCCTAGATTAACACTAGGGTTAAGAGTGCATCTTGGTAACCATTGTAGATGAGTGACACTGATAAGTGCTTGTGAGATATGAATGCGAAGGGTTCATTCCTTATGTTGAGCATTACTTTTCTCGGGTTTTTACACTAATATGTGTGTTTTTATGTTACTTTCGTGCAGGTAGGGTTGTGAGGCCGAGTATGAAGGAAAGAAGCCAAAGTGGATCACAATGCATCGATTTTAGAGGAAATCTTGCTAAGGTTCAAACGCGAAGACATAGGTCCGATGTGAGATGCTAGAGTGTGTGCCAACCTCCTCGTATTCGAGTTTGGCACATCAATTTGGAGGGGCACAAAGGCAGTCACACTCGAGCATTCCGACTTATGCACATAGACCAAGAGCTCCACCAAGTTACCTATTAGTGAAGAAGCAAGTGATCCACGATGTGAACGTGTGCCCGTTTGTGTTACTCCGATGAAAACATGGATTCGGGAAGCTATTCAAACCGGATACTGTAGCAGAGCAATGTAGCAACATGGTAGCAAGTATTGTAGCAGCACTGTTCACAACCGACGGAGAAAACAAAAGTTCAGAAAATCCACACGGGCGTGTGGAAATTATCCAGGCCCGTGTGGAAATTCCGCACGGGCACGTGAAGCATTCACGCCCGTGTAGTCGCCCGATTCCAGCCCTATTTAAAGCCGAATCAGCCCCGATTTTACAATTCTTTTCTCCATCTTTTCCCCAACATGAGAGAGGGCTTCAGCTAGGGTTTTGAGGGGTATTGGCCAAAGTTTTGGAGAGGTTCTACGGCTCGGACATCGTCATTCCTGAGGAAGATGGTTGGTAGGGGAGCTTCTGTCGAGGCGTATCCTATACCGGATGAGGGAATCCTTGGACGACGAGTAGAGGACTTTCCACAAGAACATCAACATGACTATCGAGGGGGTTTCTTTATGGATTCATTGCTTTTACATTCTATTTCTTTGATTGTACTTAGCTCCACGGAGAGCTAAACCCCTAGTGGGTACTTGGGTATTTGTGAACCCTAGGATGTATTCGTTTCATTGAATCTCTTTATTATGCTTTCAATTAATTGATGTTTATTGTGAGTTCCAACCTTGAATGCTTGATTGTATGAACATTTCCCCTAGAGTGACACTAGGGTTGAGAGTTCTCGTTGGTAACCTTGTGAGTGAGTGACACACCACGAGCGTTAGACAAAGCTTCGTTGGAGAGGGTTGAGAGGGTGAGTCGAGAGGTACAGGAGAGTCCCCTTTCCCCTCTGACGTGATAGATTCTACCTCCGTTCCTTGAGTTCTTTGTGGCCATAATAGAGTGAATCATCTAACGGATAAACTTCCGCTGGGGCTTAGTTGCACGTGCAACGGAGTGAAGCGTTGAGGTGATCTTAGTATCTAGGGCTTAATCGTGGTTAGGGACCTTCCACCTGGACCAAAAGGATAGTTCTATAACTAGGAAGAGATTTATCACTTGGAATCATTAGAACTCATTGCAACTCTATACGAGTGCGAGGTTGAGAGGTTATCCAATCTCTTCTCCGGGACATGTATAGAGTTAGGCATAGTTGACCTTAGATTTGGGACTATGTAATTAAGGATTTTCACGACTCACCATTGCATTGATTAGGAAGCATAATAGAGGCTTCTTGCACTTGAAATAATTATCCTAGGCGAAGCATTATCCGGGTACCCCATCTTTATCGATTGCCTTACCCCCTTCTTTCCTTTTGATCTCTTACTTGTTGTTCTTATTGTTGAGAATTGAATCATTGTCACACTTATCATCATTGATCTTTCACATAGCTAAGAATCGAATTAAGTATTTTTATTCCGTATTCCCTATGGATTAGATACCCGCTCATCCGGGATTATTACTTCAACAAACCTGTGCACTTGCGGGATATACGCAAGGGGATCTTGTCAGACACACTACGAGGGTTAGACATTGCTTGTTTGGAGAGGGTTGAGAAGGTAAGTTGAGAGGTAATGAAGCGTCCCCTTTCCCCTCCGGTGTGATTTATCCTACCTCCTTTTCCTTGAGTTCTTAGCGGTTGTAATGGAGTGAAGTTCTAGAGGATGAACTCCGCTGGGGCTTAGTTGTGCAAGCAACAGAGTGAAGCGTTGAAGGGACTCTAGTGTCTAGTTCTTAGATGTGTGATAAATGCTTGTGTGATAAGAATACGAAATATTCTTTCCTTATGATGAGCTTCACTTTTAGCAAATTTAAGCGTTAATACATGTGTATTTGTGTTCTTTTGCACATGTAGGGTTGTGAAGCTAAGTTTTAAGAAAAGAAGCTAAAAGTAGATCGTGAACACACTATTTGGTGGAATCTAGGAAGCAACAAACGTGAAGACACAAGTGGGGCTCCAAGATACATGAATGTGTGCCAACCTCCATGTATTCAAGCCATTACAATGAGTCGGAGGGACAAGAAAGCAGTCACATTGGCGTATCCCAACTTCTGCAATGATAGCAAGATCTTCACCAATGAACCCATTTATCGAAGAAGCGTTGCAGTCTATGGCATAAACGTGTACCTGTTTATGTTGCGTCGATGAAAAGTGGATTCAAGAGTGTTTTTGGCCGGAGGGGGAAGGGTACTGTAGTAAGGCACTATAGTATATCACTGTAACAATTCACTATAGCAGTTAATGTTCACAGTCGGCCAAAAATCATAATTCCAAAGAATCCATACAGGTGTGTGGAATTTCACAAGGCCATGTGGAACATCCATCAGGCTCGTGTGGATACCCGATTCAAGCCTATTTAAAGCCATTTTCCAACCAAATTTAAGCATTCTTTTCTCGATCTTTTCCCCAACTTTGAAAAGGGATTACGGCTATGGTTTTGAGAGGTTTTGGCAAGGCCTTTGGAGTGGTTCTCTGGCTTAGACACCACCCTCCACATGGAAGAAGGTTATTGGGGGAGCTTTCATCGGCACCGATACGACGAGGTGTGCCCTAGGCCGGACAAGGGGACCTTTGGAGGAGATGAGGTGATTGCTTCCCCGCAAGTGTACGGGATCGCCAAGTAATACCTCGTGTGAAGACACGATGATCATTTTCCACGGGGCTAAGGATCTCCTATTACTCCTTCTCGAGCTATTATCTAGCCTAAGATCTCAAGTGAGGGAATTTACTCTACCAGCTGCAATTAAAACTAAAACAAGATTATCAATAAATTATAGAGAACAAGCAATAAGCAAGCAAGAAACTCAACGTAATGCAAAGGCCTATGTATGAGGATCCCCATGAGGAGTTATCATGAAACATGGATGATGAATAAAAGAGGCAAGGGTAAAATCGACCATGAGATTCTAAAATTAGAACAACCCCAATTTCTCAGCGATTGAACCCTAATCCCATACGAACATAGATAGGAATTTCTTCTAAATCCACATTCCTACGATTGCATTAAGTACGAGAAAATCTCACTAAGGAGTAAGACTACTCTTCTTCGGCTTAAACCTACATGGAGGGCTACCAAACAACCGATTTCTCGGTGTGATGATACAAGTATCCGCTTCTAATCCATTCATGATCTAAAACATGTGAGCAAGTCACATCTACATGCATCACTCATAAAAGAGCTATGGATTTCTCCTTAGTGTAGCACTTAGCATGAAAAATAATGGATTAAATCTCAAAATTACCAAAGCGTGGAATTAACAAGTAATCATCCAAAATACATGATAAAACCCACCAAAGTTCACCAACACCAAGTGGCCTTGGGGGATCTAGTGTGTCATCATCCCACAACAAGAAATACAATCAAATGAGACACAAAAGAAAAGCATAAGTGACACTCCCTAGATGAAATAGTGGAGGAGGAGGTAGAATATATGCCGAATAACACTTCCCCACCAAAGGAATGCTGAATGATGCTTCCTCTAGTTGTGGGTCTCCTTCCTTCAAATCATGGTAGATCTCCCCTAGAATTATGTTGCCTTCTTGCCTTGAGAGTCTTGGACCTTGGCCTTGAATGATCTCCTAGCTTCCTTGCCCTTCTTCTCCTTACAAAGGTCCCCCAAAGCCTCTCAAGTGGTCTACGAAAATAAGCCCAGCAAAAAGCCCCTTGTTCTGCCCTAAAAGTCAATATTTATACCCCCCATGACATACGGGCCATATAGGGGCTAGTATGGGGGTCATATAGCACTCCAAAAAACCTAGATTAGCATTTCATACGGGGTGCATACGGCCTCCATATGGCCCCGTATACTGGGTAGTATGGAAATCTGGGCAGATAACTCCAAATCATCCCGCTGCTACAATGCATATGGCCGCCATACTGGGTAGTATGGGGGTGGTATGAAATTCTTATTTATCTTCTCTTTTCGCCTAAATGATATCTTTTTGTTCTCCATGGCTTCCTTATGCCCTACAAAGTAAATAATAGATGATTAAGCGCAAAACAGGCACAAAACCTCACAAAATACATGCAAAGTGAATACGATATATATATATGAAAACACCTACATTTAGACACTAATAATGAGGCCACTCCACAAGACCATCAACACGACTACCGAGTTGGTTTTCTATGGATTACATGTTTTCACATTCAATTTCATTGTTAATTGTAACTAGCTCCATGGAGATCTAAACCCCTTAGTGGGTACCTGGATTTGTGAACCCTAGGATGCTACTATTTCTTTAAACCTTTTATTATGCTTTCCTTCATTGATGTTTTAATTGAGTTCCAATCTTGAATGCTTGTTGAATGATTTCTCCTTTAGAGTGACAATAGGGTGGAGAGTCTATATTGGTAACCCTTGTGGATGGGTGACACGCCATGAGGGTTAGACAAAGCTAGATTGGAGAGGGTTGAGAGGGTGAGTCGAGAGGCAGCTAAGCATCCCCTTTCCCCTTTGATTTGCTTTACTCTACCTCCACATTCCAAGAGTTCTTTGCGGTCATAGTAGAGTGAACAAGATAAGGGATGACCTTCCGCTAGGGCTTAGTTGCAAAGGCCGGAGTAAAGCATTGAAGTGATTTTAGCACCTAGGGCTTAATTGTGACTAGGGATCTTTCCACCTGGACCAAAGGGATAGGGCTACACATAGGAATAGGGTTTATCACTTCAAATCCCTAGAGCATCTTGCAACTGCACGCAGTGTGAGGTGTTGAGATTGATCGATTTTCTCCACCGGGAGTTGGTGTAGAGTTAGTCATGGTTGACCTTAGATTTGGGACCGTGTATTAAAGGATTTCCATGACTAATTAATGCGTTAATTAGGAAGCATAATAGTTAATTCTACACTTAAAATGATTGGCCTAAGTGGAACAATATCTGAGTACCCCATTTATATCGATTGCCTTATATCTCAATTCTGTTGTGCCTCTCGTTCTTATTTCTTTCATCTCTTTTTATATAAATCTCATTCATCATACCATCTATTTATTCTTATCATTATTAGATATCAATCGTTGTGTTTCTATTTACTATTACCTATAGATACGATACCCACTCACCTAGGATTTATTACTTCAACACTTGTGCACTTGCGGGACATACGTAAGGGGTGTTATAAAGTTTTTGGCGCCGTTGTCGGGGAATAGGAATTTTAGAGACACTTTGCACTTTGCTATTTTAGTTGTTTATCATTCATTCTATTTCACACTTTCTTATTCTTCCATCATTCTCAATTGTTTTCTTTTGTCATGTCTTACTTTTTCTTTCAAAGAGTTTAAATGATGATTAATCCATGCATTGCTCTGTATTCTCGAGTTGAAGCTCTGAGTGAACAAACAGATAGAATTATTGCTTCACAATAATAGAGCATTCCTTGTTGCAACATAAATCATCCAATTGAAAAGGGCTACCCAAACGTCTTATGGAATAGTGATGGACAATACTGGGAAGCACCTCAAGAGGAATGTCAAAAGGGTGAGATACTCGGAGATGATGCACTTCAGTTGCAAAGAGTATTAGCTGACTTTATTGAAGCATCTGATGTCTGCATCCAAAATATGGAGACCACACTAAGATGTCATGAAGCCTCCTATAAAAACCTTGAGCATCAATTATGAGGGACACTTGACACACTCTTCGAGGAACAACAAGCATTTGAGCAAGCAATTCAAGTTCCTTATAGAGATGATGTGGTAGTGATTAGCAATGAAGAAGTTGGGTGGAACGAGTATGATGTTATAAAGATTGAGGGGACGCAAGAAGAACCTTTCATTCAATGTGAGGATTATTTTGAATGGACAGTATGTTTATGGGCAAGAAATGATACAAGGAGGGTCAGCGAAGACAGATTGCTTTCAAGTTGAAATTGAAGAAGAAGTAAATCCTAAGGTAATGGAATGAGTACCCTTCTTTGGAATTGATCAACTCATAAATTGTGAGAAAGAGATTTTGGGTTTGGAAGAAGATGTGGGTAGGAGATTGAAGCCATCCAATGACCCACCTGTTCTAAGCTTGGACAGATCCCAACCCAAATTATTTCCTTAGAGGCCAAAGGTAAGAAGGTTGGACTCTCCAACAAATATTCCACCCCAGCAAGTAGATTTTTGGTTTAAAGGAAGTAGCTTTGCAATGTCTAGTCAGGAGGAACATACTCTTTTCAAGCCTCCATAAGGTAAGGAAGAGGTATGTCAAGCTAAGTGATGTAAAACAAGCGCTTCTTGGGAGACAATCCAAGTTTTTAATGTTTTTCTAGTTTTCAGTTATCATTTGCATGAATAAGGCTTTAAGTGTTGCTGTCTTGATTGTTAGATGCTTTTGCTGTGATTTTCTTTTGAACATTGTGGTGTTATGATGTAGCCTAATCGTGTGTGGCAAAGAATCATGGCCGTTTGAGAGTGTTTTTCGTGTTTTCTCTTGTTAAAATTGCATTGTTAGGTATGCTCTGAGTGTATATCTATGTTCAAAAATTTTTTTGCGAGCCTGCAAAGTTTTCTAAGTGTCCAGAGAAAACACACGCCCATGTGGAATTTCCGCACGAGCGTGCGTTTTCGTTCAGAGCTTATCCAGAGATGGCACAAGGGCGTGGGCTTGCCCTCGTGAGTGACCTTGTGATGGTCCACGCCTGTGTGGAATTTTCGTACAGACGTGTGTTTCCATGCAGAGACTTAGAGATTTTTCCCGAGAAGACAAAGGGGCATGGACTCACCCCTGTGGATGATTTTGTCAACAAACGCACGGACGTGGGTAATTTCCACATGGCCGTGTGGTTCTCTGCAGAGAATTTCTCCTCCATCCTGAGAAGACATAGGAGCGATGCGTCTGCCTCTCTGAATTGCCCAGTAAGGATCCACGCCCATGTGGAATTTATGCACGGCTGTGTGAAACACTTTGAGAATTTTCTCTGTTGGACAGAGAAGCCACAGGGGGATGCGTCTGCCCCTATGGGTCGGGCGCACGGGCGTGGGAATTTTCCACACGCCCGTGTGGATGCGTTCAAAAGCGTAAGGTGTCATCCCTAGAAACCACAAGGGCATGCGTCTGCCCCTGTGGGTCTCTCCTATGGAGTCACACGGGCATGGGTAATTTCCACACGCCATGTGGATGTACAGAACTCAAAAGGTTGTGTATTCTCTTCATAAATTTATTTTGCCTTTTCATCTTTTCACTCTCAAACATTCTGAGAACACATTCGTGCACTCTCCCAACCTTTCACCATCATTTTAGAGGTTTGTTACTTGAGTTTTCTGGCAGTTTTTTCTATTCTTTTATTCTCATTTTGTCGGTAAGCTTCTTTTTCTCTTTTCTTCACCCTATCTTTATTTATTTTGAAGTACCAGCATCATCTTCACCAGCAGCTGCAACAAATGCACCAGTAATTGACACCGACACTGGAGGCGTCTTTACTTCTTTGTTCTTATTTTTTGTATTTTATTTTGGACTTGTATACTCAGAAATGATCTTTCTTCTGAGTTTATGTTTTATTTTTGTCTTGAGTTGTATTTCAATGCTCTATCTTTTATATACTCGAGTCATTTTTGTTTATTGAGCTTCACTGAACCCACTTGTGTATGCGTGCAGATGGTCTTGTTAGTATGGGAATCGAGAACTAGTCATAGACATAGTCAAGGTGTTTTACACTTGGCCGTGTGTGCTTCACAACCCATTAGAACTTCACTCCTAAGGATTTAGCTCCATCAAACGCACTACTAGGAGTCAGGGGAGTATTGTTTCAATTGCCCACTCTTACATGATTTTTTAAATTGTATTACTTTTATTGTGCTTACATGCGTACATTGAGGGTAATGTACATCTTAAGTGGGGGGAGGGGGGGAGTTCACATTGCACATATCCTTTATATAAGTTTTGATTGACATACATGCTCACGTAGCCAATGGCGGTTCACCGTAGTTGCAATGCTTGTATTCTTGAATTTAGGAAAAAAATTTTAACAATGAATGTTCTCATGCTCTAGTTTTTACTTGATTTTCTAGGAATTTTTGCCCAATGAATATTTGTGCACCACTCACTCATGAAACTGTTTTGGAAACTCAAGTTTGATGTTTAAGGGACTAATTAGTTTTGTTTCTTGTGTTATTTCACAAAACAAAAAAAGGAAAACAAAAAGAAAGAAAAAAATAGATAAAAAATAGATTGTTTAGTTGTGCATTGGGGATGGAAAGAGCTACCACCTATGAAGTATGAAGCTACTCTCTTAAGTCGAATAATAGTTATGCCCTAATGAGAGAAAGAGTTATCTCATGGGATGAGTGAAAGCTACCACCCTTGTAGAAAGAGCTATCACCTCAATAGTGTGAAAGCCACCTTAGCGGCCGCTTCGGAAAGGGCTACTTTAGATGATGTGTGAAGCTACTACCATCTTTTTATTTTGTTATGTTTTGTAGATAAATAACTCCCTAATAGTTAGGACTTTGAGGAGTATGCTCTGGGTTAAATTGAGTGAGTTTACACACACTTACACGATTTCGGGTTTGTTGTCCTTTTTGCTTTGAGTTTTTGGCTAGAGCATTGATTTTTTATATTTAGTGTTGAAATTTCCCTTACTTGTAGAATGCTCTCCTTGCATGCTTTTGGTGAACCTAAGGCCAAGAACTTTCAATAGTTCCTTCTTCTATGTCTCAATGTGTATTTTTTTGCTTGAGGACAAGCAAAAGCTTAAGTGTGGGGGAGTTTGATAAGTGCTTGTGTGATAAGAATGCGAAATGTCCTTTCCTTATGATGAGCATTACTTTTAGCAGGTTTAAGCATTAATATATGTGTATTTGTGTTCTTTTTCACATGTAGTGTTGTGAAGCTAAGTATTAAGAAAAGAAGCCAAAAGTAGATCGTGAACGCACTATTTGGTGGAATCTTGGAAGCAACAAACACGAAGACACAAGTGGGGTTCTAAAATACGTGAATGTGTCCCAACCTCCATGTAGTAATTACTGTCACAGTACTATTCATAGTAGGTTGAAAATCAGAATTCCAGAGAATCCAAACGGGCATGTGAAAATTCCACACGCCCATGTGGATGCCCGATTCCAGCCTATTTAAAGCCGTTTTCTGCCCGATTTCAGCATTTTTTTCTCCATCTTTTCCCCAACTTTCAAGAGGGTGGTGGCTAGGTTTTGAGAGGATTTTTGCAAATCCTTTGGAGTGGTTCTCCGGCTTCGACACTGTGCTCCACTCGGAAGAAGGTTATTGTGGGAGTTTTCATCGGCACCGATCCGACGAGGTGTGCCTAGGCCGAACAAGGGGACCTTTGGATGAGACGAGGCCACTCCACAAGACCATTGACATGACTACTGAGGGGTATTTTTTTATGGATTACTTGTTTTATACATTCAATTTCATTGTTAATTGTAACTAGCTAAATGGAGAGCTGATAAGTGCTTGTGCGATATGAATGCGAAGCGAAGCGTTCATTCCTTATGTTGAGCATTACTTTTCTCGGGTTTTTACACTAATATGTGTGGTTTTATGTTACTTTCGTGCAGGTAGGGTTCTGAGGTCGAGTATGAAGGAAAGAAGCCAATGTGGAGCACAATGCACTAATTTTGGAGAAAATCTTGCTATGGTTCAAAAGCGAAGACATAGGTCGAGTGTGAAATGCTAGGGTATGTGCCAACCTCCTCATATTCGAGTTTGGCACATCCATTTGGAGGGGCACAAAGGCAGTCACACTCGAGTATTCTGACTTATGCACATAGAACAAGAGCTCCACCAACTTGCCTATCATTGAAGAAGCAAGTGATCCACGATATGAACGTCTGCCCGTTTGCGTTACTCCGATGAAAGTATGGATTCGAGGAGTTATTCAGGCCGGATACTGTAACAGAGTAATGTAGCAACATGGAGCAAGTACTGTAGCAGCACTGTTCACAGTCGGCCGAAAAAACAGATGTTCAGAGAATCCATACGGACGTGTGGAAATTATCCACGCCCTTGTGGAAATTCCGCATGGGCGCATTAAGCATCCACGCCTGACAAGATCCCCTTGCGTATATCCCACAAGTGCACGGGTTTGTCGAAGTAATAATCACGGGTGAGCGGGGTCGAATCCACAGGGAGTAGGGAGTAAAGACACTTAATTTGATTCTTAGCTATGTGGAGTATCAACAATGATAAGTGTGATAATGATTCAATTCTCAACAATTAAAAGCAACAAGTAAGAGAGCAAAAGTAAGGAGGAGGCAAGGCAATCGATAAAGATGGGGTAATCGAATGATGCTTCACCTAGGAAAATCGTTTCAAGTGCAAGAACTCTCTATTATGCTTCCTAATCAATGCAATGGTGAGTCATGGAAATCCTTACATACATAGTCCCAAATCTAAGGTCAACTATGACTAACTCTATTCATGTCTCGGAGGAGAGATTAAATAACCTCTCAACCTCGCACTCGAATAAAGTTGCAATGAGCTCTAGGGATTCCAAATTGATAAATCGCTTCCTAATTATAGACCTAACCCTTTGGTCCAGGCGGAAGTTTCCTTGCCATAATTAAGCCCTAGATACTAAGATCCCCTCAAGGCTTAACTCCATTGCACGCGCAACTAGGCCCAGCGGAGGTTCATCCTTTAGACCATTCACTCTATTATGGCCGCAAGGAACTCAAGGAACGGAGGTAGAATCTATCACGTCGGAGGGGAAAGGGGACGCTCCTGCACTCTCGACTCACCCTCTCAACCCTCTCCAACCTAGCTTTTGTCTAGCGCTCGTGGTGTGTCACTCACTCACAAGGTTACCAACAATAACTCTCAACCCTAGTGTCACTCTAGTGGAAATGTTCATACAATCAAGCATTCAAGGTTGGAACTCACAATAAACATCAATTTATTGAAAGCATAATATAGAAGTTCAAAGAAACGAATACATCCTGGGGTTCACAATCACCCAAGTACCCACTAGGGGTTTAGCTCTCCATGGAGCTAAGTACAATCAAAGAAATTGAATGTAAAAGCAATGAATCCATAAAGAAACCCACTCGATGGTCGTGTGGATGGTCTTGCGGAGAGTCCTCTACTCGTCGTCCAAGGATTCCCTCGTCCAGTATAGGATACGCCTCGACGGAAGCTCCCCTACCAACCTTCTTCCTCAAGAATGATGATGTCGGAGCCGTAGAACCCCTCCAAAACCTTGGCCAATACCTCTCAAAACCCTAGTCGAAGCCCTCTCTCAAGTTGGAGAAAAGATGGAGAAAAGAATACCAAAATCGGGGCTGAATCGGCTTTAAATAGGGCTGGAATCGGGCAACTCCACGGGCGCGGACGCTACACGCGCCCGTGCGGAATATCCACACGGGCGTGGATAATTTCCACACGCCCGTGTGGATTCATTGTTTCTCTGATTTCTCGGCCGGCTGTGAACAGTGCTGCTACAGTCATTGCTACGTTGCTCTTCTACAGTCTTCCACCTGAATAACTTCCCAATTCCATACTTTCATCGGGGTAATGCAAACGGGCACACGTTCACGTCTTGAATCACTTGCTTCTTCAATGATATACATGTTGGTGGAGCTCTTGTTCTTATATGCATAGGTCGGAATGCTCGAGTGTGACTGCCTTTGTCCCCCTCCAAATGGATGTGCTCACTCGAATGCGAGGAGGTTGGCACACACTCTAGCATCTCACACTTGTCCCTATGTCTTCGCGTTTGAACCTTTAGCAAGATCTTCTCCAAAAATAGGTGCATTATGATCCACATTGGCCTATTTCCTTCATACTCGGCCTCACAACCATACCCTGCATAAAAAGTAACATAAAAACACACATATTAATGTAAAAACCTGAGAAAAGTAATGCTCAACATAAGGAATGAACGCTTCGCATTCATATCGCACAAGCACTTATCAACGCCCGTGTAGTCGCCCGATTCTAACCCTATTTAAAGCCGATTTCAGCCCCGATTTAAGTATTCTTTTCTCCATCTTTTCCCCAACTTGAGAGAGGGCTTCGGCTAGGGTTTTGAGGGGTATTGGCCAAGGTTTTGGAGAGGTTCTACGGCTCTGACATCATCATTCCTTAGGAAGAAGGTTAGTAGGGGAGCTTTAATCGAGGCGTATCCTATACCGGACGAGGGAATCCTTGGACGACGAGTAGATGACTTTCCACAAGACCATTGACACGACTATCGAGGGGGTTTGTTTATGGATTCATTGCTTTTACATTCTATTACTTTGATAGTACTTAGCTCCATGGAGAGCTAAACCCCTAGTGGGTACTTGGGTGATTGTGAACCCTAGGATGTATTCGTTTCTTTGAACTTCTATATTATGCTTTCAATAAATTGATGTTTATTGTGAGTTCCAACCTTTAATGCTTGATTGTATGAACATTTCTCCTAGAGTGACACTAGGGTTGAGAGTTCTCGTTGGTAACCTTGTGAGTGAGTGACACACCATGAGCGTTAGACAAAGCTAGGTTGGAGAGGGTTGAGAGGGTGAGTTGAGAGGTACAGGAGCGTCCCCTTTCCCCTCCGACATGATAGATTCTACCTCCGTTCCTCGAGTTCATTGTGGCCATAATAGAGTGAATGGTCTAGGGGATGAACTTCGACTGGGGCTTAGTTGCACGTGCAACGGAGTGAAGCGTTGAGGTGATCTTAGTATCTAAGGCTTAATTGTGGTTAGGGACCTTCCACCTGGACCAAAGGGTTAGGTCTATAATTAAGAAGAGATTTATCACTTGGAATCCCTGCAGCTCATTGCAACTCTGTGCGAGTGCGAGGTTGAGAGGTTATCTAATTTCTCCTCCGGGACATGTATAGAGTTAGGCATAGTTGACCTTAGATTTGGGACTATGTAATTAAGGATTTACACGACTCACCATTGCATTGATTAGGAAGCATAATAGAAGGTTCTTGCAGTTGAAACAATTATCCTAGGCGGAGCATTATCTGGGTACCCCATCTTTATCGATTGCCTTACCCCCTCTTTACTTTTGCTCTCTTACTTGTTGTTTTTATTGTTGAGAATTGAATCATTGTCAGACTTATCATCATTGATCTTTCACATAGCTAAGAAGCAAATTAAGTATTTTTATTCCCTATTCCCTGTGGATTCAATACCCGCTCATCCGGGATTATTACTTCGACAAACCCGTGCACTTGTTGAATGATTTCTCCTTTAGAGTGACACTAGGGTGGAGAGTCTATATTGGTAACCCTTGTGGATGGGTGACAGGCCATGATGGTTAGACAAGGCTAGATTGGAAAGGATTAAGAGGGTGTGTCGAGAGATAGCAGAGCGTCCCCTTTCCCCTTCGATTTGGTTTCACTCTACCTCCATGTTCCAAGAGTTTTTTGCGTTCGTAGTAGAGTGAACAGGCTAAGGGATGACCTTTCATTGGGGCTTAGTTATAAAGGCAATGGAGTGAAGCGTTGAAGTGATTTTAGCACCTAGGACGTAATTGTGACTAGGGACCTTCCGCCTGGACCAAAGGGTTAGGTCTACACATAGGAATAGGGTTTATCACTTGGAATCCTTAGAGCATCTTGTAATTGTACACAATGCGAGGTATTGAGATTGAACGATTTCTCCACCGGGTCTTGGTGTAGAGTTAGTCATGGTGGACCTTAGATTTGGGACGGTGTAATAAAGGATTTCCACGACTAATTAATGCATTAATTAGGAAGCATAATAGATGGTTCTACACTTGAAACAATTGTCCTAGGTGGAACAATATCTTAGTACCCCATTTATATCGATTGCCTTATCTCTCAATTCTATTGTGCCTCTCATTCTTATTTCATTTATCTCTTTTTATATAAATCTTATTCGTCATACCATCGATTTATTCTTATCATAGGTAGATAGTAATCGTTGTGTTTCTATTCACTATTCCCTGTGGATACGATACCCACTCACTTTGGATTTATTACTTCGACACCCATGCACTTGTGAGACATACTCAAGGGGCATTGTCAATGTAACTAGGGGCCTTTCGCTTGGGCCAAAGGGTTAGGTCTATACATAGGAAGAGGGTTTATCACTTGAATTCCCTAGAAGTCCATGCAACTTTACACAGTGTGAGGTGTTGAGACTGAGCGATTTCTCAATCGGACATAGTATAGAGTTAGTCACGGTTGACCTTAGATTTGGGACCATGTGCTTAAGGATTTCCACGACAAATTAAGCATTGATTAGGAAGTATAATAGTTGGTCTTGCAGTTGAAACATTAACCTTAGGGGGAGCATTGCCCGAGTACCCCACTTCTATTGATTGCCTTACCTCTCACTTACTTTTGTCTTTCATTCTTGTTTCTTTTTATCTTTGTTTTCATTACCTTTTATCAACACTATCATTGTTCACTTTCACATGGTTAAGTAGCAATTTAAGATTTTTACTCCTTACTCCCTATGGATACGATACCCCACTCACCTGTGATTTATTACTCGACAAACCCGTGAACTTGCGGGTCACACACAAGGGGCATTGTCAGAAATCCTAAAGCACATGGTCATAAACCTAAGGTCAACGATGACTAACTCTACACTTTGTCCTGACGGAGAAATCACTCAGTCTCAGCACCTCACACTGTTCAAAGTTGCATGGAGTTCTAGGGATTCCAAGTGATAAACCCTATTTCTATGTGTAGATCTAACCCTTTGGTCCAGGCGAAAGATCCCTAGTCACAATTAAGCCCCATATACTAAAGTCACTCAACGCTTCACACTATTGCTCATGCAACTAAGCCTCTCTGGAGTTTATCCTTTAGTTCTTCATCCTATTGTAACCGCAAAGAACTCTAGGAATTGGAGGTAAGATAAATCACACCGGAGGGGAAAGGGGATGCTCCGCTACCTCTTGACTCATCCTCTCAACCCTCTCTAGTCTAGCTTTGTTAAACCCTCATGGTGTGTCACCCATCCGCAAAGGTTACCAAGATGAACTCTCAACGTTAGTGTCCCTCTAAGGGAGAAATCAGTCAACAAGTATTCAAGATTGAAACCCAATTAAAAACATCAATTAAGGAAGGATAATAAAAGGTCAAAGAAGCATTAAAATGCTAGGGTTTACAAAATCCAAGTACCAACTAGGGGGTTTAGCTCTCCATGGAGCAAAATAAAATCAATAATGAAATCAAAAGTAAAAACAAGTAATCCATAGGAAAACCCCCTTGGTATTTGTGTTGATGGTTTTGTCGATTAGCCTCTTCTTCTCGAAAGGTCCCTGATAAGTGCTTGTGTGATATGAATGCGAAGCATTCTTTCCATATGTTGAGCATTACTTTTCTCAGGTTTTTACATTAATATGTGTGTTTTATGTTACTTTTATGCAGGTATGGTTGTGAGGCCGAGTATGAAGGAAATAGGCCAATGTGGATCATAATGCACCTATTTTGGAGGAGATCTTGCTAAAGTTCATACGCGAAGACATAGGACATGTGTGAGATGCTAGAGTGTGTGCCAACCTCCTCGCATTCGAGTGAGCACATCCATTTGGAGGGGCACAAAAGCAGTCACACTCGAGCATTCCGTCTTATGCATATAAGAACAGGAGCTCCACCAACATGTATATCATTGAAGAAGCAAGAAGCAAGTACCAACACTGCAGCAACAATGTAGAAAGTACTGTAGCAGCACTGTTCACAGTCGGCCGAGAAATCAGAGAAATAGAGAATCCACACGGGCGTGTGGAAATTATCCACGCCCATGGAGTTTCCCGATTCTAGCACTATTTAAAGCCGATTCAGCCCCGATTTTGGTATTCTTTTCTCCATCTTTTCCCCAACTTGAGAGAGGGCTCCGGCTAGGGTTTTGAGGGGTATTGGCCAAGGTTTTGGAGAGTTTCTATGGCTCGGACATCGTCATTCCTGAGGAAGAAGGTTGGTAGGTTAGCTTCCGTCGAGGCGTATCCTATACTGGACGAGGGAATCCTTGGATTACGAGTAGAGGACTCTCCGCAAGACCATCGACACGACCATCGAGCGGGTTTTTTTATGGATTCATTGCTTTTACATTCAATTTATTTGATTGTACTTAGCTCCATGGAGAGCTAAACCCCTAGTGGGTATGATTGCTTCCCCGAAGTGTACGGGATCGCCAAGTAGTACCTCGCGTGAAGACACGAGGATCGTATTCCACGGGGCTAAGGATCTCCTATTACTCCTTCTTGAGCTATTATCTAGCCTAAGATCTCAAATGATGGATTTTTACTCTACTAAAGCAATTAAAACTAAAATGAGATTATGACCAAATTAGAGAGAACGAGCAATGGGCAAGCAAGAAATACAAAATAATGCAAAGGCCTATGGATGTGGATCCCCTTGAGGGGTTATCATGCAACATGGATGATGATTTAAAGATGCAAGGGTAAAATGGACCATGAGATTCCATGTTTAGAACAACCCCAATTTCTCGGCGATTGAACCCTAATCCCATACGAACATAGATAGGAATTTCTCCCAAATCTGCATCCCTACGATTGCATTAAGTATGAGGAAATCTCGCTTAGGAATGAACCTACTGTTCTTCGGTTTAAACCTACATGGAGGGCTACCAAACACCCAATTTCTCGGCGTGATGATACAAGTATCCCCTTCTAATCCATTCATGATCTAATACATGCGAGCAAGTCACATCTACATGCATCACTCATAAAAGAGCTACGGATTTCTCCTTAATGTAGCACTTAGCATGAAAACAATGGATTAGATCTCAAAATTACCCAAGCAAAGAATTAACAAGTAATCATCCAAAATACATGATAAACCCCACACCCCCCCCCAAGGTTCACCAACACCCGGTGGCCTTGGGGGTCTAGTGTGTCATCATCCCACAACAAGTAACATAATCAAGTAAAACACACAAGAAAAGCATGAGTGACACTCCCTAGATGAAATGGTGTAGGAGGAGGTAGAATGTATGCCGAATGATGCTTCCCTCGCCAAAGGAATGCCGAATGACACTTCCTCTAGCCGCGGGTCTCCTTCCTTCAAAGCGTGGTAGATCTCCCCTTTGAATGATGTTGCTTCTTGCCTTGAGAGTCTTGGACCTTGGGCTTAGATGATCTTCTAGCTTCCTTGCCCTTCTTCTCCTCCCCAAGGTCGCTCAAAAACCTCTCAAGTGTCTCCCCAAAATCGGCCAAGAAAAGGTCTAGAAAAAGCCTAGCTGAAAAGTCCCCAATATCT
Source organism: Dioscorea cayenensis subsp. rotundata (assembly GCF_009730915.1). Classification (NCBI taxonomy): domain Eukaryota; kingdom Viridiplantae; phylum Streptophyta; class Magnoliopsida; order Dioscoreales; family Dioscoreaceae; genus Dioscorea; species Dioscorea cayenensis. Next base: position 14,271,618 of record NC_052486.1, on the reverse strand, counting down.
GCCCTAAAGTTGGTATTTATACCCCCCCCAAGGCATACGGGTCGTATGGGGGTCGTATGGGGGTCGTATGGCACCCAAAAACCCTAGATTCGCAATCCATACGGGGTGCATATGGCCCCCATACTGGGTAGTATGGAAATCTGGACAGACACTCCAAAACAATCCACTGCTACAGTGCATACGGCCCCCATACTGGGTAGTATGAAATTCCTGTTTTCTTCTCTTTTTGCCCAAATGATATCTTCTTGTTCTCCATGGCTTCCTTATGCCCTACAAAGCAAATAGAAAACGATTAAGCATAAAACGGGCATCAAACCTCACAAAATACATGCAAAGTGAATACGATAAATATATGAAAACACCTACATTTAGACACTTATCAGGGTACTTGGGTGATTGTGAACCCTAGGATGTATTCGTTTCTTTGAACTTCTTTATTATGCTTTCAATAAATTGATGTTTATTGTGAGTTCCAACCTTGAATGCTTGATTGTATGAACATTTCCCCTAGAGTAACACTAGGGTTTAGAGTTCTTGTTGGTAACCTTGTGAGCGAGTGACACACCACGAGCGTTAGACAAAGCTAGGTTGGAGAGGGTTGAGAGGGTGAGTCGAGAGGTACAGGAGCGTCCCCTTCCCCCTCCGACGTGATAGATTCTACCTCCGTTCCTTGAGTTCTTTGGGCCATAATAGAGTGAATGGTCTAAGAGATGAACCTCCGCTGGAGCCTAGTTGCGCGTGTAATGGAGTGAAGCGTTGAGGGGATCTTAGTATCTAGGGCTTAATTGTGGCTAGGGACCTTCCGCCTGGACCAAAGGGTTAGGTCTATAATTAGGAAGTGATTTATCACTTGGAATCCCTAGAGCTCATTGCAACTTTATTCGAGTGCGAGGTTGAGAGGTTATTTAATCTCTCCTCCGGGACATGAATAGAGTTAGGCATAGTTGACCTTAGATTTGGGATTATGTATGTAAGGATTTCCATGACTCACCATTGCATTGATTAGGAAGCATAATAGAGAGTTCTTGCACTTGAAACGATTTTTCCTAGGTGAAGCATCATCCGAGTACCCCATCTTTATCGATTGCCTTGCCTCCTCCTTACTTTTGCTCTCTTACTTGTTGCTTTTAATTGTTGAGAATTGAATCATTATCACACTTATCATTGTTGATACTCCACATAGCTAAGAATCGAATTAAGTGTCTTTACTCCCTACTCCCTGTGGATTCGACCCCGCTCACTCGGGATTATTACTTCGACAAACCCGTGCACTTGCGGGATATACACAAGGGGACCTTGTCAGTCCCCTTGTCCGGCCTACGGTACACCTCGCCGAATCGGTGCCGATGACAGCTCTCCCAATAACCTTCTTCCAAGAGAAGCATAGTGTCAAATCCGTAGGACCACCCCAAAAACTTGCCGAAAGCCTCTCAAAATCCTAGCCGACGGCCTCTTAAAGATGGAGAAAAGTAGGAGAGAAGGGTGAAAGATTTCCCTGAAATCGGGCTGAATCGCGGCTTAAATAGGGCGGGAATCGGGCATTTACACGCCCCCGTGGATTCTCCACATGGGCCTGTGGAATTTCCACATGGGCGTGGGGAATTTCCACACACCCGAGTGGATTCTCTAGAAACCACACGTTTATATTGCTACATTGATTTATTATAGTACCTTGCTATAGTACTCTGCCAAAACACTCCCAATTCCACACTGTTTGTCGAGGCAACTTAAATGGGCACACGTTTATCCCATAGATCTCAACTCTTCCTCAATCAAAGCCCTTATTGGTCAAGATATTGCTATCAATGCACAAGTCGGGATACGCAAATGTGACTACCTTTGTGCCCCTCCTACTCATTTTAATAACTTGATTACATGGTGGTTGGCACACATTCATGTATCTCAGAGCCCCACTTGTGTCTTCGCGTTTGTTCCTTCCAAGATTCCACCAAAAAGTGCATTCATGATCTACTTTTGGCTTCTTTTCTTAATACTTAGCTTCACAACCCTAAATGCACAAAAGAACACAAATACACATGTATTAGCGCGTAAAGCTGATAAAAGTAATGCTCATCGTTAGGAAAGAACACTTCGCATTCTTAACACACAAGCACTTATCAAACTCCCCCACACTTAAACTTTTGCTTGTCCTCAAGAAAAAATAAAACATTGAAGCATAGAAGAAGGATAAAATGAAAGTGCTTGGCCTTAGGTTCACCAAAGCATGCAAGGAGAGCATTCTATAGGAAACTGAACTTTCAACACTAAATATGATAAATCAATGCCCTAGCTAAAAACTTGAATCAAAATGGACAACAAACCCGACATCGTGTAAGTGTGTGTAAACTCACTAAAGTAAACCCAAAGTATACTTCTCAAAGTTCTAAGTACAAGGGACTTCTTTATCTACAAGCATAACAAAACAAAAGGATGGTAGTAGATTCACACATCCTCTAAGGTGGCTCTTTTCGAAGTGGCCGCTAAGGTGGCTTTCACACTTTGAGATGGTAGCTCTTTCTACAGGGTAGTAGCTTTCACTCATCCCATGAGATAGCTCTTTCTCTCATTAGGGCATAACTAGTATCCGACTTATGAGAGTAGCTTCATACTTCATAGGTGGTAGCTTTTTCCACCCCCAATGCACAACTAAACAATCTATTTTTTTTCTTTCTTTTCGTTGTCCATATATTTGTTTTTGGCAAAATAGAACAATAAAAAAAACTAATTACTCCCTTAAACATTGAACTTGAGTTTCCAAAAAAGTATCATGAGTGAGTGGTGCACAAATATTAGTTGCGCAAAAATTCCTAAAAATTCAAGTAAAAACTAGAGCATGAGAACATTCCATGTTAAAATTTCTCCTAAACTCAAGAATACAAACATTGAAACTAAGGTGACCCACCATTGGCTACATGAGCATGTATGTCAATCAAAACTTTTGTAAAAGAATTGTGCAAAGTGAACTCCCCCCCACACTTAAGATGTACATTGCCCTCAATGTACACATGCAAGCACAATAGAAAATATAGAAATTAAGCAAATATGTGGGAATGGGCAATTGAAACAATACTCCCCTGACTCTTAATGTTGCGGTTGATGGAGCTAAATCATTGGGAGTAAAGTTCCAATGGGTTGTGAAGCACACACGGCATACATTGCCTGGGTCCATAACTAGTTCTCAATTCCCATACTAACAAGACTATCTACACACATACACAAGGTGGTTCAGTGAAGCTCAATAAACAAAAATAACTCGAGTATATAAAAGACAGAGCAATGAAATACAACTCGAAACAAAAATAAAAGATAAACTCTGAAGGAGAATCCTTTTCTGAGTGCACAAGTCTAAAAGATAGTGCAAAAGAAAAAATACGAAAAATAAAATAAATAAAAGAAAATACGCCTCAAGCATCGGTGTCATCCGCGATCGGCTCTGCTGATGCTGTTGTCGGTGAATCTAGTAATGGTGATACTCGAGGAGTCGGAGGGGTCCTTAGTCTCATCATGAAAAATGAGGGTGCATCATGCTCGAGTAGCTGCTGTAAGGTGTCGAGATACACCATCACCTCTGCTTGTTGTGCAGCCTACGTCATGCGAACCTCAGTGATGTCAGTCCGTAACACCCCTACCGCACTTGACACTCTCAAATCGATCATGGGCTCGAGATGTTGAAAACACACGCACCAGAGGTGGCTCCTGTGCTGTAGCGGGTGCCTCAGTTTCCGTATGCTCTGGCTGAGGCTCGGGAACCGGCTGAGAACCCTCTGTAGCATCATCACTCTCTCTCGGCCATCTCAAGGGCAGGCGTGATCAAGGCATACACTCCTGGCCACACCTGCAAACTATCCCCATTAACCTCATAGTCTCTATACCAAGGGGAGCAGGTATAGTCGCTTTCTCGGCCACTCGGATCGCGTCAAGTAAACCCGTACCGACAACTAGCCTTGTGATGTAGGGACCAAAGAAAAGGACACCGATCCTGGCAAACTGCCCCTGATGTCATAGATACTCTGCTAAGATGTGTCCGAACTATATCGATGTGCTCTGTACCATAGAGTATAGATATAACAACTCCTATCGGCTGAGCACCCCAGTACTGTCACCATGCCTGTTTAGTGACCTGCTTAGAATGGCATGAAGGTATCTATATCTCGGCGAGAGAGACATGTGGCCTTAGAAACCTCAGGCTCATACTGCCCCTGTCTACACAACGCTATGTATACGCGTTGTAGTGTCAAACTCTTGGGATAATCTTTAGGCAGCTGCTCATAATCCTCTGTGCCTGTGTATGCCACTTCATACAGCCCCAGCCAGATTAAAAACTAAATCACGCTGATACTATGGTATTGTCCGAGGGCTCAAAACTGTATAGCACTTATGCTGTCAAAACTAGAATACGAGCGGTTGAACTCAAATGATGCGAACACCACGAGCATCAATGTGCGAATAATAGGATCTCTAATAAACAATAAGCGTCTCCAACTACCCATAGATAATAACCCCTCAACCTCATCTGCCATGTCTCCTGTTGACTGAACTTCTTTGAGAGGGCTCACATCCAGGAATCTAGTTAGACCGAACCTGAGTCTCGACAAATGCTCAAACTGAGGCTGGTGCCTGGGAATAGCAAACTCTATGTGCTCTGCCTCAAGGGAATGCTCTCTAGGACATTTTCTGGCCACAATCTTCATCTTGAGTGTCATATCTGCAAGAATTAAAAAGAAATTGATCAGATTGGATCATAGGAATAATGCTGCAGAAATCCACACGGTCGTGTGGAAATTCCACAAGCTTGTGTGGATCCACGGGGTGTGAAAGCTTCATGGCCGCATGCTAAAATTCCAAACAATACATCTTAAAAATCATTTCTAACTCTTTCTAAGCATGCATAACCCATCTAATTGAAGAAAAGAATTAACATTCATCATTCTAACTGATTAAAATCAAGTATGACTAAGAAAAGAGAGAATAAAGGTTTACCGACGAGATGAAATTAGAAACTTTGAATCCGGGCGTTCAACTCGAGTAAAACCTCTCTAAATCAATGATACGAGATCGGGAAAAGGGGTTAGGAGTGTTCTATGAGGGATTGGGAGTGTGAGAATGAAGAAGAATGAAAGGATTTTAAAGAAACCCACGTATCTTGGAATTCTGCACATCCACACTGGTGTGTGGAAATTACCCATGCCGGTGTGACCCCACAGGAGATATTCCACGAGGCTAAGGAGCTCCTATTACTCCTCCATCACTTACTTTCTAACCTCACAAGTTAAATATGGTATACTACTCTAATATATGCAAGAACGTAAATAAATCACAAGTATAACAATTTCAAGGCAAGAAAAGAGATCATAAGAGCAATGATGAGATAAATAGGCCTAGGGATTAGGATCCCCATGAGGGATCATCATGAAATATGGATGCATAAAAATAACATAGCAAGGGTGATTTAAACCGACAGATCTCAATGTTAGTTCAACCCTAATTTCTCAGCGGTTAAACCCTAATCCCATATGAATAATGACAAGGATTTCTCCCAAATCACATTCCTACGATTGCATTAAGTAAAAAAAGATCATGCGATAAGGATACACTCAACCTAAGTTTATCCTTAAGATGCGGAGGGGCTACCGACATCCAATTTCATGGAATGTCACTCCAAGAATACCCCATTCTAGCTCATTAATGATCTAGTACATGCGAGTAGATCACATCTACATGTACACCTCAACAAAGAACTAAGGATCTCTCCGTTTTATAGTTCTAGACATGAAGAACAATGAGCCAAGACATAAATCAACCCAATGCATTTCAAATAAAAGTATAGCATCCAAAATACATGATGAACACCCCAAGGTTAACCTACATCCGGTAGCCTTGGCGGTCTAGTGTGCCATCAAACAAACAAGTATAACAAACTCAAGCAAAACACAAAGCAAATGCATAAGAGGCACTTCCTATTCCGAATGATGATGAAGAAGACCAATGCCGGCCGAATGACGCTTCCTCTAGCCCAAGGAATATCGAATGCTCCTCCTTCCTTGATGATGAAGCTCTCCCCTTGAAGTTCAAGCTCTTGATCACCTCCAAGCCTCAAGCCAAGCTCTACCAAGATCTCTTCGTTCTTCCTCTTCTTTCCTAAGACTTGGCTGCCAAAAGGTCCTACCCTCCCGTCTCCCAAAAATCCTCCAAATCCTCTCCTCTAACCCCCAAGTATCCTCCCTAAAAATATAAGCCCGTATGAGCATAAAATGAGACTCAAAAAAACACCCCAAAAGGGTCCATACCGTCTTAATCAGGGGATCCATACTGCCTCAATGAGGGGGCCCATACTTCCTTAATGTGACAAGGTCCCCTTGCTTATATCCCACAAGTGCACGGGTTTGTCGAAGTAATAATCCCGGGTGAGCGGGGTCGAATTCACAGGGAGTAGGGAGTAAAGACACTTAATTCGATTCTTAGCTATGTGGAGTATCAACAATGATAAGTGTGGTAATGATTCAATTCTTAGAAATTAAAAGCAAAAAGTAAGAGAGCAAAAGTAAGGAAGAGGCAAGGCAATCGATAAAGATGGGGTACTCGGATGATGCTTCACCTAGGATAATTTCTTCAAGTGCAAGACTCTCTATTATGCTTTCCTAATCAATGCAATGGTGAGTCGTGGAAATCCTTACATACATAGTCCCAAATCTAAGGTCAACTATGCCTAACTCTATACATGTCCCGGAGGAGAAATCGAACAATCTCAACACCTCGCACTCGCATAGAGTTGCAATGAGCTCTTGGGATTCCAAGTGATAAATCTCTACCTAGATTTAGACCTAACCCTTTGTTCCAGGCGGAAGGTCCCTAGAAACAATTAAGCGCTAGATACTAAGATCACCTCAACGCTTCACTCCATTGCAAGCGCAACTAGGCCCCAGCGGAGGTTCATTTCTTAGACCATTCACTCTATTATGGCCGCAAAGAACTCGAGGAACGGAGGTAGAATCTATCACGTCCAAGGGTAAAAGGAACGCTCCTATACCTCTCGACTCACCCTCTCAACCCTCTCCAACCTAGTTTTATCTAACGCTCGTGGTGTGTCACTCACTCACAAGGTTACTAAGAAGAACTCTCACCCCTAGTGTCACTCTAGGGGAAATGTTCATACAATCAAGCATTCAAGGTTGGAACTCACAATAAACATCAATTTATTGACAGCATAATAAAGAAGTTCAATGAAACGAATACATCCTAGGGTTCGCAATCATCCAAGTACCCACTAGGGGTTTAGCTCTCCATGGAGCTTAATAGAATCAAAGAAATCGAATGTAAAAACAATGAATCCACAAAAAAACCACCTCGATGGTCACATCGATGGTCTTGTGGAAAGTCCTCTACTCGTCGTCCAAGGATTCCTTCGTCCGGTATAGGATACACCTCGTTCGAAGCTCCCATACCAACCTTCTTCCTAATGGAATCACGATGTCGGAGCTGTAGAACCTCTCCAAAACCTTGGCCAATACCCTTCGAAACCCTAGCCGAAGCCCTCTCGCAAGTTGAGGAAAAGATGGAGAAAAGAATACCAAAATCGGGGCTGAATCGGCTTTAAATAGGGCTGGAATCGGGCAACTCCACGGGCATGGATGATACACGCGCCCGTGCGGAATTTCCACACGGGCGTGGATAATTTCCACATGCCCGTGTGGATTCTCTATTTCTCTGGTTTCTCGGCCGGCTATGAACAGTACTGCTACAGTACTTCCTACAGTGTTGCTACAATCTTCGACCTGAACAACTTCCCAATTCCATACTTTCATCGGGGTAACGCAAACGGGCACACGTTCACATCTTGAATCACTTGCTTCTTCAATGATATACATGTTGGTGGAGCTCTTGTTCTTATATGCATAGGTCGGAATGCTCAAGTGTGACTGCCTTTGTGCCCCTCCAAATGGATGTGCTCACTCGAATGCGAGGAGGTTGGCACACACTCTAGCATCTCACACCTGTCCTATGTCTTCGCGTTTGAACCTTAGTAAGATCTTCTCCAAAATAGGTGCATTATGATCCACATTAACCTATTTCCTTCATACTCAGCCTCACAACTATACCTGCATAAAAGTAACATAAAAACACACATATTAATGTAAAAACCTGAGAAAAGTAATGCTCAACATAAGGAAAGAATGCTTCGCATTCATATCACACAAGCACTTATCAAAGCAGTATGCCTTTAAAGAAGCCCTTCTCCTCTCTAGCTACAGTAATTTGCTACAGTAAATACTCACAGTGCCATGACCCTGGTTTTCTTCTCTTTTTCGCCCGAAATCATATCTTCTTGTCCTCCATGGCTTTTTCATGCCCTGCGAAGCAAATAATATATAATTAAGCATGAAACATGCATCAATTCTTATAAAAAATATATGCTAGAGGTGTCAAATACATATACTAAAATATATACATTTAGACAATTATCAAATATCCCCACACCTAAGTGTTTGCTTGTCCCCAAGCAAACAAATCATGAAAAACAAAAATAATAATAAGTGGCTAAAATGTATCACCTCCGGTTCAAATAAATACAAGAATCTACAAGCACTGGATAATGATATACTGATATTAAGTTACAAATAGTAAGCACAAAAGAAAGATCCTGTCTCACCTCTTATATGTCTGTGCCATGTGTGTGAATCTTCTATCTCATCTGCCTTGACCTAGTCTAGCCTACTGACTTCAATCATTATAGCTCTAGATGCTAATCACTCCACATGCAAGAGTACTGAGTCTTAAAATGCTAATTGCTACTTCAATGAACAAGTAAGAACCTTCTAAGTCTTAAATTTGAACTAACTCCCTTTTCTTTCTCATAGCCTCTAGTAGACAGTAAAAAAGATCAGTAGGGTTTTTATTTTCATTTCATTTCATTCATTTTTTTTTGAGTCTGACTAGCATAGACTGCATAAAAAAAATCTTTCTGGAGGGTGCATATGCTAGTTAAGAACAAGAGCCACCCAACTACTCGATTACAGTCTATATAGAAGCATTCATGCTTCATTAGTAGAGGAATGCTGACATAGACTCATTTTTTTTCATTCATTTTCATTTTTTTTCACATTCACCCTAGATCACATATTCAGACTGCTCTACATGCCACAAAACTAGGGCTAGCACAACAAGACTTTAGAAGTTCTTAAGACTTCATTGAAAGAAAGAACATAGAATTCTAAGGCCAAGTACTCAAAGTTGTGTGTTAAGTATACAAGAGAGATAGAGTAGTCATGTTGGCTTTTCCCAGGGCATCAACATAAGATTCAGTGCACAAGACAATGCTAGAGTTGAAACAGGATTCAATATAGTACAACAACAAATATTTAACTTACATCAATCATTAATCCATACTAGAAGAGTCTTACAATCATGAATAAGCCATCATGGGTAACACTAGCATGCAAATAATGACCCTAATACATGAAATACACCCATCCCCACACCTAGTGTTGTACATTGTCCTCAATGTACACTAATCACGAAAAGCATGTTAGAAATAGCAATGAAAACAAAAGTGGTGGTGAAAACAAACTTCCCAGGTTCATCTTGTGTAAATGGCAAGGAGTGACCCAAACACAAAGTATGACAAGCTATACATGTCGAGTCCGACTTCTGTGGAATGTGAAGAGGCTCACCAAGCTCCCTTAATGCCCTACAAGGCATAAAGGAACATCATCATTCAAAAAAATTTAAAATTGCAAGAATTGAATACTAGGGAGTAGTCAAACACACAAACAAGATAAAGTAAAGAAGGTCTTACACACGGCTGGCAAGGCATCCCCTTCCCAACTTATTAAAATCAAATAAACATGCATGCAGAAAGTAAAGCAACATAGATAAACTATAGAAATAAAATAAGTGTCCATGCTTAGAAACGAAAGAGATCATCAAAAGGTGCTGCAGATGGCGGGCAATGGAGCAGGAAGCAGTGTGGCCTGTGAGGAAGATCCACAAGAGGAGATTACAAACTGATAGAAATGTTCTGTGAGCTGCCGCTGACCCTCTAAAATCTGGTAGAACTATCCTCGCATCTTCGCGCTGCTCGTGACGGATAGCCTGAATGTCATCCTCCATAACCTTGAATCTAGAGTTGAAGTCTAATGGGAATGAAGTGCCAGGAAGATCCTGAGTGGGTGCTTAATCAGGTTCGGACTTTGACTCATCTAGTTCATACTGACTGGATTCTCTTATCGTTAAGTATGAAGCAAGTCTGTACATGCCACCCTTCTTTTCTAACAAACCAATTGCTTGCAAGATAGGCGCTTCAAGAGGCACCACATCCCCGACTGCAGTCATGGCTCGAGTGCAGTCCAACAAATTCATACCTCAAATCAATCTGGTGATGTAGGGTCCTGCAAAGATGGATCCCAGATGAACAAACCGACCCTCATGAAGGAAAGCTTCAGTAATAAGGTGGCCTAGATGGATAGGATACTGCTCATTGATGCCGTACATGGTGAACAAGTTGGATTGTGTAACTACACCCGTGCTATCTTTCCGACGTCCAATAGAGTGTGTGATGAGAGCATGAATGTATCTGTGGAGGGGATTCACCAAACGAGTAGCCTCCCGCATATTTTTGGTGTCACTAGGCACTAAAGAATTCCAATACTTGCTCTCACTCATGCCAAATGGATAATCAATGTGGGGGCCGATTGAGCAGTGACATGCTAATGAATTCATCATCATAAATTCCCAAGTATTTTGCAAATTCCATGTGGTTCATTTTATGAATTCTTCCAAAATCTTGGAATCAAATGGCACTTTTTCTTTGAGTGATAACACTCCTTTCATCTTGCTTCACATCAAATGTGCTCAACACCTCCAATGTAAGTTGGTGAAAAGTGGGTTCATCGATTGAAAATAATTCCGTCCAACCATTATGAGTTAATAAGTATTTCACTTGCTCATCCCACCCAAGTTCTCCTAGAATACTCCATTTCAATATGATGAAAAGTACCAATTATCTTGGTTTTTAAACTTTCATAACGAGTCTTGTGAAGAGAATTAGAGAAACTGGGTTCTTCGGGGGTGTGAGAATCGTTCCGTGGCCATTTAGAAGTGAGTTTCTTGGCATGCAACATTCCTACATAAATAATAATTCAAATAAGAATTAAAGAAATCCAAGATAACGGAAAGTGTGGCATGAAAATGGGTAAAAACATGAAGAAACACAAGAGAATAGATCCAGATGGCCATATGGAGGCCGTGTGGATACTATTCAATTTGCAAGAGGTTCCCATCAACATGAATTTGAAAAGATTTGTACATAAATTCTAGAGAATCCAAAACCATGATGCTCAAACCACACAAGACAAGCTAAAAGCTTGAAACAATCCAAACAAAAGCTCAAGAAAGCAAGAAGAAAAGAAGAAAATAAATTCATTTCATCAAGTTTCTTACCAACAAAAGTTTGAGAACACTTGAGTGGAGCTTGAAGACAAACACTAGATCTACTTCCCAAATAGATGAGGAGATGATTTAGAACAAGAAATGGTGAGATTCAGCAATGGTATGATGGATAGTAGAGAATGGAACTTAGTTTGGAGAAGAAGAATAGTAAACAGGGAGAAAAGGTGGATGATAAGTGCTTGTGCGATATGAATGCGAAGCATTCATTCCTTATGTTGAGCATTACTTTTCTCAGGTTTTTACATTAATATGTGTGTTTTGATGTTACTTTTATGCAGGTAGGGTTGTGAGGCCGAGTATGAAGGAAATAGGCCAATGTGGATCATAATGCACCTATTTTGGAGGAGATCTTGCTAAGGTTCAAACGCGAAGACATAGGTCAGGTGTGAGATGCTAGAGTGTGTGCCAACCTCCTCGTATTCGAGTGAGCACATTCATTTGGAGGGGCACAAAAACAGTCACACTCGAGCATTCTAATTTATACATATAAGAACAAGAGATCCACCAACGCGTACATCATTGAAAAAGCAAGTGATTCACGACGTAAATGTGTGCCCGTTTGCGTTACCCCAATGAAAGTATGGAATTCGGGAGTATTTCCGGAAGAGAACTGTAGCAAGTACTGTAGTAGCCCGGCCGAGAAATCAGAGAAACAGAGAATCCACACGGGCGTGTGGAAATTATCCACGCCCGTGTAGAAATTTCACAGGGGCGTGTGACATCATACACGCCCGTGTAGTCGAACGATTCCAGCCCTATTTAAAGCCGATTCCAGCCCCGATTTCAGTATTCTTTTCTCTATCTTTTCCCCAACTAGTGAGAGGGTTTCGGCTAGGGTTTTGAGGGGTATTGGCCAAGGTTTTGGAGAGGTTCTACGGCTCTGACATCGTCATTCCATTAGGAAGAAGGTTGGTAGGGAAGCTTCGATCGAGGCATATCCTATACTGGATGAAGGAATACTTGGACGACGAGTAGAGGACTTTCCACAAGACCATCGACATGACCATCGAGGGGATTTCTTTATGGATTCATTGCTTTTACATTCAATTTCTTTGATTGTACTTAGCTCCATGGAGAGCTAAACCCCTAGTGGGTACTTTGGTGATTGTGAACCCTAGGATGTACTCGTTTCATTGAACTTCTTTATTATGCTTTCAATAAATTGATGTTTATTGTGAGTTCCAACCTTGAATGCTTGATTGTATGAACAGTTCCCCTAGAGTGACACTAGGGTTGAGAGTTCTTGTTGGTAACCTTGTGAGTGAGTGACACACCACGAGCGTTAGACAAAGCTAGGTTGGAGAGGGTTGAGAGGGTGAGTCGAGAGGTACATGAGTGTCCCCTTTCTCCTCCGACGTGATAGATTCTACCTACGTTCCTTGAGTTCTTTGCGGCCATAATAGAGTGAATGGTCTAAGGGATGAACCTCTGCTGGGGCCTAGTTGCGCGTGCAATGGAGTGAAGCGTTGAGGGATCATAGTATCTAGGGCTTAATTGTGGCTAGGGATCTTCCGCCTGGACCAAAGGGTTAGGTCTATAATTAGGAAGCGATTTATCACTTGGAATCCCTAGAGCCCATTGTAACTTTATTCGAGTGCGAGGTTGAGAGGTTATTTAATCTCTCCTTCGAGACAACAGTAGAGTTAGGCATAGTTGACCTTAGATTTTGGACTATGTATGTAAGGATTTCCACGACTCACCATTGCATTGATTAGGAAGCATAATAGAGTGAGTTCTTGCACTTGAAACGATTTTCCAAGATGAAGCATCATCCGAGTACCCCATCTTTATCGATTGCCTTACCCTCTTCTTTATTCTTGCTCTCTCACTTGTTTCTTTTATTATTGAGAATTGAATCAATTTCACACCATTCACTATTGATATTTCACATACCTAAGAACCAAATTAAGTATTTTCATTCCCTACTCCCTGTGGATTCGACCCCGCTCACCCGGGATTATTACTTCGACAAACCCGTGCACTTGCGGTATATAAGCAAGGGGTACTTGTCAAGTTTTTGGCGCCGTTGCCAGGGAGCTAGGCGTTTAGAGATACTTTGCACTTTGGTTTCTTAGCTATTTCACTACACATTCTATTTCATATCTTCTTATTCTATCATCATTCTGATTTTCTTTTTCTTTACTTTTGGTGCAACTCTAGGTTATGACCCAGGGAATCCATCAATATTGATTGAAGGAGACCCTGAGCTTGAACATACACTTCGAAGGAAAGGGAAAGAACCTGTACAAGAACAGCCTAATCTAGCTGATTTGGAAGTAGAAGGATCTGACAACATGGGAGAACAAAATGAGCAACAACGGACACTATCCGATTATGCCAGACCTTCAGTGTTGGGAACACAATCGAGTATTGTGCGTCCCCCAATCACAGCTTAGAATTTCGAGCTAAAGCCGGCATTCATCCATATGCTACAGCAGTCCGCACATTTCAACAGTTTGGCCGATGAAGATCTAAACAGTCACATAGAGAGCTTCCTAGAGATGTGTGACATGTTGAAGATAAATGGTGTGATGGATGATGCCATCAAATTGAGAGCCTTCCCATTTTTTCCTTAAACTGGAAAACAAAGCAGTGGCTACACTCATTACCTAGGGCATCAATCACTAGATAGGAGGAGATGGTAGAAGCTTTTCTAGCCCGTTATTTCCCTCCCGGAAAATCAGCAAAGCTTATGAATGAGATCTCATCCTTTATGTAGTTGGAATTGGAGTCTCTATTTGAGACATGGGAAAGGTTCAAGGAACTCCTGCGTAAGTGTCCGCAACACGGATTCCCGGAGTGGATGATTGTTCAAACCTTCTACAATGGTTTGAACCCGAGTACAAGGCAACTCTTGGATGCGGCGACAGGAGGTACCTTAGGTAGCAAGACCCCCGATGAGGCACGTCAATTGATTGAGGAAATGGGGTTAAATACTACCAGTGGAATGCTAGGAAAAAGAAAAAGGTGGCCGGTCTCCATGAAATTGATGCGGTAACTTCATTGGCGGCCCAAGTGGAGAGTTTGAGTAAGAAGCTAGATCTTATAGCTTCGAATAGAGTTGTGGCCATGACAAATTGTACCAGTTGTGGTGGAGGACATGCTCCTTCTGATTGCCCAATCGTCATAGGTGATGTTTCTTCAGTTGAGAATGTTGACTTTGTAGGTAATGGAATGAGACCTCAAGGGAATCCATACAGCAACACCTACAATTCAGGTTGGAAGAATCATCCCAACTTTTCAAGGAGTAATCAAGGACCACAGAAGACCATGGGGCCATCGGGGTTCGAACAACAACAATAAGCCCCTCAAGTGGAAAACAGAATTTCAGGCTTGGAAACCCGAATGACGGATTTGAAGAAGCACTTGGCTAGATTTGTTCAATCGACAAATACAAGGTTTGAATCAGTCGAGGCTACACTTCGCAATCACACCGCCTCCTTACACAACCTTGAAAATCAAGTGGGGCAAATTGCTAAATCTCTTTCTGAAAAGCCATATGGAAGTTTACCAAGCAACACGGAAACCAACCCGAGAGAACATGTGAAGGCGATCGCTTTGAGAAGCGGTCGTGAGGTTGAAGGGCGGCTTCCGAGTGAGAAGCCGAAAGAACACGCACCTGAGGTCATAGATGTTGAGAAGGGAGCAAACAAAGAGAAAGAGGTGGCACCCCCATCTTTCAAGCCAAGAATCCCTTATCTCTTTAGATTAAAGAATGACCAAGGGGATGACCAGTATAAGAAGTTCCTGAGTTTGTTCAAGCAACTCCACATCAACATTCCTTTTGTTGAGGCTTTGGCGGAGAGTTCTTCAGTGGTGCTTGATGCTTCATGCGAAGTTCCTGAAAGACCTATTGACCAACAAGAGGAAATTGGAGGAGAGTTCTTCAGTGGTGTTTGATGCTTCATGCTTGGCGGTGTTGCAAAAGAACATGCCGAACAAGAAGAAAGACCCGGGAAGCTTCATTATTCCATGTAACATCGGCAACTTAGGTAAGGAAATGGCATTGGCGGATTCAGGGGCAAGTATCAATGTCATGCCGTATACTTTCTTCCAAAAGCTAGGCTTGGGTGAGGCTAGGCCTACTCGGATGACTTTACAATTGGCGGACCGAATAGTACGACATCCGAGAGGCATCATTGAAGACGTGCTTGTCAAGGTGGACAAGTATATTTTTCTGGTTGACTTTGTAGTGCTAGATGTTGATGAGGATGCAGATGTACCCTTGATACTTGGGAGACCGTTCTTGCGGACTTCCAAAGCATTGATTGACATGGACGGCGAAGAGGTCACGTTGAGAGTCAGAGACGATAAGCTCACTTACCGCCTTGCTGAAGCCATGCGGCATTCTCTCGATTTTGATGACACTTTGTATTTTCTAGACACTAATGATGAGATTGTTGATGAATATATACAGGAAATGTTCAACCCGGATCCGTATGAAGGTTTGTTCGACCAAGAGGAGAGCAATGAAGAAGTAATGATGCTTGGTTCGACTGGAGAGGAAACATCTACCCCGGGAATCTTGAAGAAGGTGCTCCGAAAAATGAAGATGGCTCGAAGACACGACTGAAAATGCCCCAAGACTATTGGAGACATACATGAGCCAAGAAAGTTGGACGAACCATTGTTAGGTGGTCCGAAGCCCGATAGTGCACCCTCTACCCTCAAGAGACTTTGCTCATCATGCTTTCAAGTTATGGGTAAGAGGGCAACCTTCATTCATGAACCACCATGAGGTAAGAAAGATACGTCAAGCTTAGTGATGTTAAACAAGCATTTCTTGGAAGGCAACCCAAGTGTTTACTGTTTTTGTACCTTTTAGTTTAGTTTGTTTGCATGAATAAATTGTTAAGTGTTGGTGTTTCAATTTTTGAGTGCTTGTGTTGTGATTCTATTGTGGGTTTTTAAAAGAATTCATTGTATGTTTTGTTGAGAATTGGCGAAGTTTGGACATTTGAGTTCTATTTTATGTTTTTATCTGGTATATCTTGCACAATAGGGCAGGCTCTGAGTGTGTAAACATGTTCAGACTAGTTCTGCAGAGCCCTACGAGGTTTTTTCTAAGTCATCCGGAGAAAACACTGCAGGCGTGTGGAAATTCTACACGCCCGTGGATGTCTTGTGAACTTTTTCGAGAGGGCACGGGGCGTGCGGCTGCCTGTGGATGACCATCTTGTTGGCACACCCGTGGGTAATTTCCACGCGGTGTGTGCCTTCCTCTAGAGTTGGGCAGATTTTTCCCAAGAACACACGGGGCGTGGACTCGCCCCACTGGGTGACTCTGCGAACCACGCAGGCGTGGGTAATTTCCGACGCCCGGTGCGAAACTCTGCAGGTTGCTCCCTCCATCCCGAGAAAAACACAGGCGTGCGGCCGTCCACGTGAGGTTGAGGCATGTGAATGCTCACGCGTGGGGATTTTCTGCACTGAGCGTGTGGGCGACTTGATATTTTTTTCTCGGATGACCGGGGAAGCAGCAGGCGTGCACGCCCATCAGTAGGCGTGGCGCGCAGGCGTGGATAATTTCCGCTGCGCTCGTGGGAGATCGTTCTAAGTCAGTGAGAGTTTTTCCCGAGAGCGCCGAGGGGGCATGCATCGCCCTGTGGAGCTTTTGAAGTGAGGCTGCACGGGCGTGGGGAATTTCCACACGCCCGGTGGGGATCTACTGAAACGTCAAAAGTCACGAGTTACGTTTAAAAAGTGGATGATTTCTCTCCTTCTTCACGACTCCTTTTTCCCCGGAAAACACTCTCACAACATTCTCCGAGTCCATTGCGCCCGATTTGGTGGGATTTTTAGCAAGTTTTTCGGCGGGGCTCTCTATTTTTCTCATTTCTCCTCGTCGGTAAATTCATTTTTCTTCATCTTCTTTGTCAATTCATGATTTCTATTGATTAATCTAGTTAACAATGCTTCGTTTCTTCAATTGGAACAATGATTTACATTTAGAACGAAGTTAGAGATATTTTTGATGTGTATTTTTGGATTGTTGATAACTGGCCATGCGTTTCTCACGCCCCGTGAATCCACACGGGCGTGCGGAAATTCCACAGGACCGTGTGGATTTCTGTAGTATTGTTTTATCAATTTGTTTGACTAATTTTGTTTAAATTTAACAGATCATGGCACCTAGGACAAAGAAGCAAACTGATAAGAGGCCACGTGAGTCATCCTCTGAGCCCGAGGGCATGCGATTTGTGATTCCCGAACATCAGGCCCGTTATGAGCGCTTATCGAGACTCCACTTCGGACAGACTTGATTCCTGGACACGACTATATTATGAGATCTTCAGCAGGGAGATGAGTTCGCTGATGAGGGTGAGGACCTTATTCCGGAGAGGGGTTGGCGGCAGTTGTTGACGATTAGAGAGCCAGGTATCCGAGAGTTTGCACTGGAGGTGCTCTCTTCGTTTGAGTTTGATAGAGCGTATGCGAGCTTCAACAGTTTGGGCACCATTCAGTTCAGAGTGTTTGGATGCCACCATAGTTTCAGCATTACGCAGTTTTCCATACTACTTGGCTTATACGAGGAGGCATTCACAGATTCCTAGGAGTACGCACACTTGCCTACTGATTATCCTGGAACCTTGACCCCGCAGAGAGCTTACAGAGTGCTATGTGGTCAGGGTCAGTACGAGCCGGTGTCTCCAAGGCCACGTGTCTTTCCCGGTCTGCCTACAGATATTTGCACGCAATCATGAGTAGGTCGGTGAATGGCCGTGGCAATAGTACTGGTGTCTTGAGCCGCCAGGAGTTGCTGTACTTGCACTCAATGGTAGAGCGCGTACCGATACACTTAGGGCACATCTTAGCTGATTACATCAGACATCAGGGACAGTACACTAGACTGGGAGCGATCTTCTCGGGTCCTTACATTACGAGATTAGTGCTGGGCATGGGTCTCTTGGATTCGATCCGCGGGGCCGAGAAGACGAGTGTACCTGCTCCCCTAGGTCTAGAGACGATGCGGTTGATGGGCATGGTCTGCAGGGTTCGGACAGGTGTTTTTGCGTTAGTTCTACCAGCCCCAGAGATAGCTGAGGATGAGGGTGACGACGCCGGAGCATCTCAGCTCGCCCCTGAACCTCAGCCCGCATCGATGGACACCGAGGCACCTCCAGCGGCCGAGGAACCACCCCCAGTGCGTATGTTTTCACCTTCTCAAGCCAATGATCGCTTTGAGAGGCTCGAGAATGCTATAGGAGTGGTCTGAGCCGAGGTTGCTGAGATTAGGGCTACGCAGGCAACTCAGTACACAGAGTTCATGGCACGTTTCAACATATTACTGCAGATCCTAGAGCGAGACGTTGCCTCATCATTCGACCTGCAGCCGAGGACTCTTCAGGCACCGCTAGTACCTCCAGTACCTCCATGCTCGACCCCATCACCAGAGGACCCACTATATGCTTCCACTTCCGCAGCAGCAGCAACGGAGACCGAGAGCGACTTCGACACTTGACCTTTCTTTTACTTTCATGCATTTTACTTTATCTTATTTTCTTGTTTTTAGACTTGTTCACTCAGAAAGGATTTTCCTTCTGAGTTTATGTTATTTTGCATTATCGAGTTGTATTCATTGCTTCATCTTTTATACACTCGAGTTATTTTTGTTTTTCTTGAGCTTCACTGAACCCCCTCGTGTATGCGTGCAGATGGTCTTGTCTTCTTGGAAATTGAGACTTAGCCACGGGCACGGCCAAGGTGCTTTGGCACTTGGCCGTGCGAGCTTCACAACCCGTTGGAACACTACTCCCAATGAATTAGCTTCATCAAACGCAACACTAGGAGTCAGGGGAGTATTGTTTTGATTACTTCGCCCACATCAATTTTTGAATGATATATTTTGAGTGAGCTTGCATGTGTACATTGAGGACAATGTACAACTTAAGTGTGGGGGGGAGTTTCATAATGCGCACATCTTTTCTATTAGTCTTGATTGATATATGCTCACATAGCCAATGGCGGTTCACCTTAGTTGCAATGTTTGTATTCTTAAGTCTAGGAGAATTGTTAACATTGAATGTTTTTTTCATGCTCTAGTTCTTGCTTGAATTTTTTTAGGAATTTTTTTGCCCGATTTACACTTAGTGCACTACTCACTCTTTGAACTCTATTGGAAACTCATGTTTGATGTTAAAGGGACTAGTTAGGTTTACTTCTTTTTGATGGAAAAAAATGAAAAGAAGGAACAAAATAGTTTTTTGTTTATTTGTATTTGTTGTGTGGAAAGAGCTACCACATATGAACTATGAAGCTACTCTCACAAGTCGGATACTAGTTATGCCCTAATGAGAGAAAGAGCTATCTCATAGGATGAGTGAAAGCTACCACCCGGGTAGAAAGAGCTACCACCTCGAAAGTGTGAAAGCCACCTTAGCAACCGCTTTGGAAAGGGCTACCTTAGAGGATGTGTGAAGCTACTACCATCTTTTAAAATTTTTATCACTTGTGTAGATAAATAAGTCCCTTGCACTTAGAACTTTGAGGAGTATAACTTGGGGTGTTTTGAGTGAGTTCACACACTTACACGAAATTTGGGTTTGTTATCCTTTTTGATTTAAGTTTTTAGCTAGAGCATTGATTTTTCGTATTTACTGTTGAAATTTTCCTTACTTGTAGAATACTATCTTTGTATACTTTGGTGAACCTAAGGCCAAGCACTTTCAACATTTTCTTCATTGATGCACAGAATGTTTAATGTTTGCTTGAGGACAAGCAAAAGCTTAAGTGTGGGAGAGTTTGATAAATGCTTGTGCGATATGAATGCGAAGCGTTCATTCCTTATGTTGAGCATTACTTTTCTCAGGTTTTTACATTAATATGTGTGTTTTTATGTAACTTTTATGCAGGTAGGGTTATGAGGCCGAGTATGAAGGAAATAGGCCAATGTGGATCATAATGCACCTATTTTGAGGAGATCTTGCTAAGGTTCAAACCCGAAGACATAAGTCAGGTGTGAGATGCTAGAGTGTGTGCCAACCTCCTCGTGTTCGAGTGAACACATTCATTTGGAGGGCACAAAGGCAGTCACACTCGAGCATTTTGATTTATGCATATAAGAACAAAAGATCCACCAACGCGTACATCATTGAAGAAGCAAGTGATTCATGATGTAAACGTGTGCTCGTTTGCGTTACCCCAATGAAAGTATGGAATTCGGGAGTATTTTCAGCTGGGGTTTCGAGGGGTATTGGCCAAGGTTTTGGAGAGGTTCTATGGCTCCGACATCGTCATTCCATTAGGAAGAAGGTTGGTAGGGAAGCTTCGATCGAGGCGTATCCTATAAAGGACGAAGGAATCCTTGGACGATGAGTAGAGGACTTTCCACAAGACCATCGACACGACCATCGAGGGGATTTCTTTATGGATTCAGTGCTTTTACATTCAATTTCTTTGATTGTACTTAGCTCCATGGAGAGCTAAACCGCTAGTGGGTACTTGGGTGATTGTGAACCCTAGGATGTACTCGTTTTATTGAACTTCTTTATTATGATTTCAATAAATTGATGTTTATTGTGAGTTCCAACCTTGAATGCTTGATTGTATGAACATTTCCCCTAGAGTGACACTAGGGTTAAGAGTTCTTGTTGGTAACCTTGTGGGTGAGTCGAGAGGTACCGGAACATCCCCTTTCCCCTCCGACGTGATAGATTCTACCTATGTTCCTTGAGTTCTTTGCGGCCATAATAGAGTGAATGGTCTAAGGGTTGAACCTCCGTTGGGGCCTAGTTGCGCGTGCAATGGAGTGAAGCGTTGAGGGAATCTTAGTATCTAGGGCTTAATTGTGGCTACGGACCTTCCGCGTGGACCAAAGGGTTAGGTCTATAATTAGGAAGCGATTTATCACTTGGAATCCCTAGAGCCCATTGCAACTTTATTCGAGTGCGAGGTTGAGAGGTTATTTCATCTCTCCCCCGGGACATGAGTAGAGTTAGGCATAGTTGACCTTAGATTTTTGGGACTATGTATGTAAGGATTTCCAAGACTCACCATTGCATTGATTAGGAAGCATAATAGAGAGAGTTCTAGCACTTTAAACGATTTTCCTAGGTGAAGTATCATCCGAGTACCCCATCTTTATCGATTGCCTTACCCTCTTCTTTATTCTTTCTCTCTCACTTGTTTCTTTTATTATTGAGAATTGAATCAATTTCACACCAATCACTATTGATATTTCACATAGCTAAGAACCAAATTAAGTATTTTCATTCCCTACTCCCTGTGGATTCGATCCCCGCTCACTCGGGATTATTACTTCGACAAACCCGTGCACTTGCGGGATATAAGCAAGGGGTACTTGCCAGTGGCAAGTTGGCATGATAATCTTGACTCCATACGGCCTCAATGAAGTAGTCATTGAGGCCGTTCAAAGTAGTGTAATGTTTTTGGAAAATCTAGACGGCCTCAATGAGGACCTCATTGAGGCTGTTTAGAGTAGGCTAAAGTCTCTGGAGAATCCAGACAGCCTCAATGAGGTCCTCATTGAGGTCGTTTGGACCCTGAATTAAGGTTTAAGCCTAAAGACACTCCTCCAAATGCATGGGTATGGCTACAAGGTGTTCTAAAATCACCTCCAACATGAAATAATGGTTCCAAATTTTGATCTAATGTATGAAATGATAGCCAAAACAAGTGCTACTCAACAACGAAAACTAGTAAACAACCACATGGAAGATGATCATGATAAACAAAGCAATGAGAGCATGGACTTATTCAAATTCGCAACACCAAGAGAATACGAAAAATGACAAGAACATGAATACAAAGAACACACAAGCATGAAAATAAACCCCCGAATGCTTGGGTTGCCTCCGAAGAAGTGCTTGTTTAACGTCATGAGCCTGACATACCTTGTTACTTACCTTACGGGGGTTCGAATAATTTGAAACTACCCCCGGTCATCTTCAAATTATTGTTGTTTCTTCCCGGTAAATTCAAGGACATCAATGAATGAATTTCACATTTTTCATGAGTAAAGGGAGGTGAAGATTGTATCATATTTTCTTGAGGCGTTGGATGAGAATAAGTGAAACCTTTCTTCTTCTTTCCCCAGACCTCCCTCCAAATTTTTTTCAACATTGAATCTCTTTTTTCTTCTTTGCCATTGGTACACATAACCTTCTCCTTTGGCTTCTTTAAATTGGAACTTGGAAGAGGAGAGTGAGATTCTTCTTGATCTTCATTTCCTAGATCTCCCAAGTATTCATCCAATAGGTTTAATGATAGCACCTCCTGTACACAATCAGAAATTAAAAGTTTAGTTTCATCAACAAAGTAAAGTATGTCATCATGGTCTAATGAGTGTTTCATGGCCGTCGGTAGAGTATATACTGCTTCTTCCTCCCCAACCCTTAAAGTTAATTTTCCTTCTTTAAGGTCAATTAGGGTACAGGAGGTAGTGAGGAATGGCCGACCAAGAATCAATGGTGTCTCCACATCTTCATCAATATCCATGATGACAAAATCCACAAGAAATACAAATTTGTCCACCCGGACAATTACAACTTCCATGATCCCACGAGGCTTCCTTGTTGATTGATCCGCCAATTGTAAAATTATTCT
Organism: Dioscorea cayenensis subsp. rotundata; assembly: GCF_009730915.1. Classification (NCBI taxonomy): domain Eukaryota; kingdom Viridiplantae; phylum Streptophyta; class Magnoliopsida; order Dioscoreales; family Dioscoreaceae; genus Dioscorea; species Dioscorea cayenensis. The sequence continues at coordinate 14,248,608 of NC_052486.1, read as the reverse complement.
CGTGGGTCTAAATTCATCAAGACCAAGCTTCAAATACATGGTATAGGGTATAACATTAATGCATGCCCTTGAGTTTGTTAGTGCATTTTCTTGAACTCCGCGCTCAAGTACACATGGAATTATGAAGCTTCCCGGATCTTTCAATTTTTGTGGGAGCTTCTTCACCAAAATAGCCGAACAATTTCTTGTGAGTGCAATTGTGACCTTTTCTTCCAATTTGCTCTTGTTTGTAAGAAATTCTTTACAAAACCTGGCATACTTGGGCATTTTAGTTAACGCTTCCACTATCGGGATGTTTATGTGGAGTTGCTTGAAGATGTTGATAAATTTTGTGAATTGAGCATCCTCCCTATCTTGCTTCAATATGGCCGGATAGGGAATTGGAGGTTTGTATTCAGAAGGCTTTGATGAACCATTTTTCAGAATTTCCTTGTTTTCACATTGCTTGCTTTTCTAAATAACTTTTTCAGCTGTGTTGGGTTCTTCCACTTCGGCTATCCCAGTTGCCTTGACACTTGGGTCAACTCTGACCCTTGTCTCAACCTGTCTCCCGCTTCTAAGGGCAATGTCCTTCAAGTGCTCTCTTGGGTTCTCCTCAATGTTACTAAGAAGACTGCCTGAAGGTCGCTCAGAATTTGCTTTAGCAAGCTGCCCCACTTGGTGCTTAAGGGACTGTACAGAAGCTTGAAGGTTCCTCAAAATGGAGCTTATCTCATTGAACTGTTTGCCATGTGGAGCAAGCTGAGCATTCATCTTACTGAACTGAGTATCGATACTGCTGGTTATGCTATTGAAACTTGATTCAGTGTTAATCATGAACTTGGCGAGCACATCTTCAGTAGTGAATCTCTTCTCCAATATTGGATGTTGCAATTGGGAGCCTTGTGGAGGTGGTGCAGCTTTTTATTGTTGTCCCTGATTCCATGAAAAGTTTTGGTGGTACTCCCACCCCGGTTTATAAGTTGAGCTGTAAGGCTTCCCTTGTGGCCTTTGTTCCCCAATATAATCAATATTCTCAATTGGGGCAATGGAGGAGCTAGCAATAGGACATTGGGCGACTCCATGCCCTCCACCACAAGTGCTACAACTCAACATTGACTTTGAGTTTGAGCTACTACCCATGAGCATGTCTAGCTTCCGAGATAACACATCAACCTTTGCGTTAAGAGCATCATTAACACTGACTTCATAAATTCTGGCCCCTTTTTGTGGTGTACTTCTTGAGGCCCAATGAGACTCATTGCTTGCCATTGATTCAAGGAGTTGCTCGGCTTCGTCGGGGTACTTGTTACTAAGAGATCCACCCGTTGCGGCATCAATTAATTGATGAGTTGCATAGTTCAACCCGTTGTAGATGATCTGAACCCGCATCCAAGAAGCAAAACCATGATGGGGGTATCCTCGAAGGAGTTCTTTGAATCTCTCATAAGCTTCAAATAATGTCTCCGACACTCCTTGTTTAAACGCTGAAATTTCTTGCCTTAGCTTTCACACTTTTCTAGGAGGAAAATACCTTCCCAAAAATTTTTCAACCATGCCTTTCTATGTTTTGATCGATCCCGGTGGTAAGGATGTGAGCCATTGGTATGGCCCCATTTCTCAAACAGAATGGGAATAGTCATAGCCGGATCACATCGTCTGTCACCCCTTTTATCTTGAAAGTGGAACATATTTCAAGAAAACGGGAAAGATGATCATGGGTATCTTCGTTTGCAAGACCGTTAAATTGGACTGAATTTTGGATCATTAGGATGGTGCTTGCCTTGATTTCAAAATTGTTTGTTGCGATGGATGGTGCTTGAACAGAGAATTCTTTGCCCGTGAACTGTGGCCTTTCTTATTCGGATAAAGTACGTCTTTCCTCGGCCATGATTATAGATTATCTATCGTCAATTTCTATGTTTCTTTCACTAGTGCTTTCATCCACTTTCTCTAAGTCTTCGATGCAAGGTCTTTTCAATTTCACTATCAAGTGTAACTAGATTTGATGGATTTGCTCGTGTCATGCACAGTACCTTGCAAAGTCAATAAAGATAAGGAAAGTTAAGCTCAAAAAAGAAATAAGACAAATGAAAAGAAGAAATAAAAGAAAAGAAAAATGGTTAGAGCAATAAGCGAGAAGTTTCCTAGAATTCCATAAGTTCCCCGGTAACCGCACCAAAAACTTGGTGTGCTCACCCGCAAGTGTACGGGGTTGCCAGGTAATACCTTGTGCAAGAGCCCACGGATCGTATTCCATGGGGCTAAGGAGCTCCTATTACTCCTCCATCACTTACTTTCTAACCTCACAACTTAAACATGGTATACTACTCTAATATATGCAAGAACATAAATAAATCACAAGTATAACAATTTCAAGGCAAGAAAAGAGATCACAAAAGCAACAATGAGATAAATAGGCCTAGGGATAAGGATCCCCATGAGGGGTCATCATGAAATATGGATGCATAAAAATAACATAGCAAGGGTAATTTAAACCGACGGATCTCAATGTTTGTTCAACCCCAATTTCTCAATAGTTAAACCCTAATCCCATACGAATAATGACAAGGATTTCTCCCAAATCACATTCCTACAATTGCATTAACTAAAGAAAGATTACGCCATAAGGATACACTCAACCTAAGTTTATCCTTAAGATGAGGAGGGGCTATCGACATCCAATTTCTCGGCATGTCCATCAAAGAATACCCCTTCTAGCTCATTAATGATCTAGCACATGAAAGTAGGTCACATCTACATGTACAACTCAACAAAGAACTAAGGATCTCTTTGTTTTATAGTTCTAGACATGAAGAACAATGAGCCAAGACATAAATCAACCCAGTGCATTTCAAATAAAAGTTTAGCATCCAAAAATACATGATGAACCCCCAAAGGTTCACCTACATCCGGTGGCCTTGCGTGTCTAGTGTGCCATCAAACAAACAAGTATAACAAACTCAAGCAAAACACAAAGCAAATGCATAAGAGGCACTCCCTAGTCCAAATGATGATGAAGAAGAACAATGCCGGCCGAATGACGCTTCCCCTAGCCCAAGGAATGCCGAATGCTCCTCCTCCCTTGATGATGAAGCTCTACCCCTGAATTTCAAGCTGTTGATCACCTCCAAGCCTCAAGCCAAGCTCTACCAAGATGTCTTCGTTCTTCCTCTTCTTTCCTATAAGTTGGCTGCAAAAAGTCCTCCCCTCACATCTCCCAAAAATCTTCCAAATTCTCTCCTCTAATCCCCAAGTATCCTCCCTAAAAATATAAGGCCGTATGAGCTTAAAATGAGACTCAAAAAACACCCAAAAGGATCTATACCGCCTTAATGAGGGGGTCCATACTGCCTTAATGAGGGGGTCATTGAGGCAGTATGCCTTCAAACAAGCTCTTCTCTCTCTGGCTATAGTATCTATCCCGGGGTTAATCCAAGGCAACATTGAGGCCGTATTTCTTGGATCAATTCCTGACTTGAAAATCATCCATGTGCTATAGTGGTCTTGCTACAGCGCTGATGCTACAGTACCACTGCTACATTACTCCAGCTATGGTAATCTGTTGCAGTGAATACTATACAGTATTGTGACCTGGTTTCTTCTCTTTTTTGCCCAAATCATATCTTCATGTCCTCCATATCCCTTTCATTCCCTACAAAGCAAAATAATACACCATTAAGCATGAAACGACCATCAATTCTTATAAAAATACATGCTAAAGGTGCCAAATACATATACAATATGTACATTTAGACACTTACTAGATACCCACAAGGACAGACGCACGCCCCTGCGTGCTCTCGGAATAACACTTAATGCTTCTGAATGCAACCACACGGGCGTTCGAAAATTACTCACGCCCGTGTGCACGACCCACAGGGGCAGACGCACGCTCCTATGGCTCCTCTGTCCAGCACGAGAAAAACTCTAATTGTTTCACAAGCGTGTGCAGAAATTGCCCATGGCCATGGACATTCACAGGCTAGATCACAGGGGCACCTACACGCCACTGTGTATTATCAGGATGAAGGAGAGATCTTCTACGGAGATCTGCACGGGCGTGTGGAAATTATCCACAGCCGTGTTGTTATCACAGAGTCATCCACAAGGGTGAGTCCACGCCTCTTTGTCTTCTCGGGAAAATTTGCTAAGTCTCTGTAGGATGACACATGCCCGCGTGGAAATTACCCACGGCCATGGATCGTCACAAGGTCGTTCACAGGGGCAAGTCGACGCCCCTGTGTCCTTTCAGGATGAGCTCGCAGTAAAGACCCCACACGGACGTGCAATTTTCTTTGGAAGTCTTAGAAAACTCTGCAGGCTTTGCAAAAAATTTCTAAACATAGCACTACACTCAGAGCCTACCTTATCATACAAATTGTACTAGAGAAAAACATAAAAAACTCGCTCAAACGACCAACAACTTCACCATAAACATTTAAGCACACGATAACACCAAAATATCCATGAGAAAATCACAACAATAGAATCTAAAAATCAAGATACCAACACTTAAAGCCTTATCCATGCAAACACTAACTATAAACTAGAAAAACAGTGAAAACTTTGGTTGCTTCCCAAGAAGCGCTTATTTAACGTCATTTAGCTTGACGAACCTTGTCTTACCTCACGGGGATTCATAGATGAAGGTTCCCCTCTTACCCATGAATTGGAAGCATGATGAACATAGCCTTTTGAAGATAAAGGGGGAGTTGTCGAGCTTGTTACAATAGAGAGAAGTGCTAATGGTTGAACTCCGCTGGGGCTTAGTTGCGCGAGCGATAGAGTGAAGCGTTGAAGTGAACTTTAGTATCTGGGACTTAATTGTGACTAGGGTTCTTTCGCCTGGACCAAAGGGTTAGATCTATACATAGGAATAGGGTTTATCACTTGGAATCCCTAGATCTCTATGCAACTTTGCACAGTGTGAGGTGTTGAGACTGAGCGATTTCTCCGCCAGGGCATAGTATAGAGTTAGTCATGGTTGACCTTAGGTTTGGGATCGTGTATTTTAGGATTTTCACGACTCATTAGGCATCAGTTAGGACACATAATAGTTAGTCTTGCACTTGAAACATTAGTCCTAGGGGAAGCATTGTCCGAGTACCCTATTTTTATTGATTGCCTTTCCTCTCATTTTATCGTTCCTCTCTTTCTTATTTCTTTTAGTCTTTTCATATCAATCTTATTCACACCATCATTGATTCATTCTCATTCTAGTTAAATAGCAATCATTGTGTTTCTATTCATTTTTCCCTATGGATACGATACCCCACTCACCTGGGATTTATTACTTTGATAGACCGGTGCAATTGCGGGTCACACGCAAGTGCGTTGTCAAGTTTTTGGCACCTTTGCTGGGGAATAGGCATTTTAGAAGAACTTTGCACTTTGCTATTTTAGCTATTTATCATTCATTATATTTCACACTTTCTTTTTCTTCCGTCATCCTCATTTGTTTTCTTTTGTCATGTCTTACTCTTTGTTGCAAGGAACTTAAATGATGATTGATTCGCTCATTGCTCTATATTCACAAGTTGAAGCTCTGAGTAAAAAGTTGATAGAATTATTACTTCACAACAACAGAGTAATCCATGTTACAACACATATCATCCAATTAAAGTGGGCTAACCAAACCCATTATGGAATAATGATGGACAACATTGCTAAGCACCTTAAGGTGAATGTCAGAAGGGTGAGCTACTTGGAGAGAATGTGCTTCAGTTGCAAAAAGTATTAGCTAATTTTATTGAAATGACCGATGTTCGTGTCCAAAATATCGAGACCACATTTAGATGTCTTGAAGCCTCCTTTAAAAACCTTAAGCATTAATTAGGAGGGATACTTGACACACTCTCTAAGGACAACAAGTATTTGAGCAAGCAATTCAAGTTCTTTCTAGAAATGATGTGGTAGTGAATGACAATGAAGAAGTAGGACAAAATGGGTATGATGTTGTAAAGAGTGAGAGGATGCAAGAAGAACCTTTCTTTCAAAGTGGGGATTGCTTTAATGGACAGTGTCTTTGTGAGCAAGGAATGATTCAAGAAGGCTTGGTGAAGACATATTGCTTTCAAGTTGAAATGGAAGAAGAAGCAAACACTAAGGTAATGGAACAAATATCTCTCTTTGGGATTGATCAACTCATAAATTGCAAGAAAAAGATTTTGGGTTTGGAAGAAGATGTGGGTAGGAGATTGACGCCATCCAATGACCCACCTGTGCTAAGCTTGGATAATTCCCAACCCAAATTGTTTCCTTGGAGGCCAAAGGTAAAGATGGTTGGACTCTCTAACAAATATTACGCCATGGCAAGTAGATTTTTGTTTTAAAGGAAGTAGCTATGCAATGTCTAGTCGGGAGGAACACACTCTTTTCAAGCACCCATAAGGAAAGGAAGAGGTATGTCAAGTTAAATGACTTAAAACAAGTGCTTCTTTGGATGCAACCCAAGTTTTTAATGTTTTTCTAGTTTTTAGTTAGTATTTGCATGAATAAGGCTTTGAATGTTAGTGTCTTGATCTTTTAGATGCTTTTGCTGTGATTGTTGATCATTTAGTGTGTCCGTGTGCTTAAATGTGTACTGGCAAAGTTGTTGGTTGTTTGAGTGAGTTTGTTTTGTTTTCCCTGGTATATTTTGCATGATAAGGCAGGCTTTGAGTGTATTAAGATGTTCAAGAATTTTCTGCAGAGCCTGCAGTTTTTCTAAGTCATCTAAAGAAAACACACCGTCATGTGGACTCGCCCATGTAGATAACCCTGTGATAACCACACGGGCGTGGATAATTTTCACACGCCCGATGTGGATCTATGCAGAAGAGCTCTCCTCCATCCTGAGAATACACAGGGGCGTGTGGGTGCCCCTTGTGAGATGGCCTCATAAATATCCACGCCCGTGGGGAATTTCCGCATGGGCATGTGAAACACTTAGAAGAATTTCTCGGGTTGGGTAGAGAATACACAGAGGCGTGCGTCTGTCCCTGTAGGTCAGGCACACGGGCGTGGGGAATTTCTACACACCCGTGTGGATGTGTTCAGAAGCGTAGGGTATCATCCCGAGAAATGACAGGGGCGTGCGTTTGCCCCTGTGGCTCTCTCCTATAGACTCACACGAGCGTGGGTAATTTTGGCACGCCCATGTGGATGTATAGATCTGAAAAAGGCTGTGTTTTCTCTTTATAAAATTATTTTGCCTTTTCATCTTTTCACTCCCAAACATTCTGACAACACATCCTTGCACTCTCCCGACCTCTCACCGTTGTTTTAGAGCGTTGTTCGTTGAGTTTTCTGGCCGTTTTCTATTCTTTCATTATCATTTTGTCAGTATGCTTCTCTTTCTCTTATAGGAAATGAGAACTAGTCATAGACATGGCCAATGTGGGTTGTGTGTGCTTCATAACCCGTTGGAACTTTATTCCCAAGGATTTAGCTCCATCAAACGTAACACTAGGAGACAAGGGAGTATTGTTTCAATTTCCACTTTGACATTTATGCTTGATTGATTTATTTTTTATTGTGCTTGCATGGTACATTGAGGACAATGTACATCTTAAGTATAGGTGGGAGTTCACATTGCACATGTCCTTTATATAAATTTTGATTGACATACATGTTCACGTAGCTGATGGCAGTTCACCTTAGTTGCAATGATTGTATTCTCGAGTTTAGGAGAATTTTAACATTGAATATTTTCATGCTCTAGTTTGATCTTGAATTTCTAGGAATTTTTGCCCGATTGATACCTTTTGCACTACTCACTCTTGAAACTCTTTTGGAAACTCAAGTTCGATGTTTAAGGGACTAATTAGTTGTGTTTCATGTGTTATTTTGCTTAAAAAAATAGATATATTGTTTAGTTGTGCATTTTGGGTGGAAAGAGCTACCACCTATGAAGTATGTAGCTACTCTCATAAGTCAGATACTAGTTATGCCCTAATGAGAAAAAGAGCTATCTTATGGGATGAGTGAAAGCTACTACCCCGGTAGAAAAAGCTACCACCTCGAAAGTGTGAAAGCCACCTTAGCGGCCACTTAGGAAAGGGCTACCTTAGAGGATGTGTGAAGCTACTACCGTCTTTTTATTTTGTTATGTTTTTTAGATAAATAAGTCCCTTATACTTATAACTTTGAGTAGTATGCTTTGGGTTGGATTGAATGAGTTTACATACACTTACACGATTTCGGGCTTGTTGTCCTTTTTGATTTTAGTTTTTAGCTAGAGCATTGATTTTTTCATATATAGTGTCAAAATTTCCATTACTTGTAGAATGCTCTCCTTGCATGCTTTGGTGAACCTAAGGCCTAGCACTTTGAATATTTCCTTCTTTTATGCTTTAATGTGTTATTTTTTGCTTGAGGACAAGCAAAAGCTTATGTGTGGGGAAGTTTGATAAGTGTTTGTGTGATAAGAATGCGAAGTGTTCTTTCCTTATGTTGAGTATTACTTTTAGCAGGTTTAAGCGCTAATACATGTATATTTGTGTACTTTTGCACATGTATGGTTGTGAAGCTATGTATTGAGAAAAGAAGCCAAAAGTAGATCGTAAACGCATTATTTGGTGGAATCTTGGAATGAATAAATCTGAAGATACAAGTGGGACTCCAAGATACATGAATGTGTGCCAACCTCCATGAATTGAAGTCACTACAATGAGTTGGAGGGGCACAAAGGCAGTCACATTTGTGTATCCCGACTTGTGCATTGATAACAAGACCTCCGCCAATGAAGCTTTTGATTGAAGAAGACGTGCGATCTGCGACATAAACGTGTGCCCGTTTATGTTGCCTCGATGAAAAGTGGATTCGGGAGTGTTTTTGGCCTGGGGGGTACTGTAACAGGTTAATGCAGCAAATCATTGTAGTATTTTACTGTAGCAGTTACTATTCACTATCGGCTAAAAATTAGAATTCCAGAGAATCTACAGGGGCATGTAGAACATCCACAGGCCCGTGTAGATGCCCAATTCTAGCCTATTTAAAATTTTTTTGGGGCCAATATCAGCATCATTTTTCTCATTTTTTCTCCATCTTTTGAGAGACCGGCGGCTAGGGTTTAAAGGGGTTTTGGCAAGGCTTTTGGAGTGGTTCTCTGATTTTGACATGATGATTCTCTTGGGAGGTAGTTATTGGCGGAGCTTTCTTTGGCACTGATTCGGTGAGGTGTGCCCTAGGCTTGACAAGAGGACCTTTGGAGGGGACGAGGCCACTCCACAAGACCATCGACACGAATACCGAAGAGGTTTTCCTATGGATTACTTGTTTTTACTTTCAATTTCATTGTTGATTGTATTGTGCTCCATGGAAAGCTAAACCCTCTAGTGCGTACTTGGACTTGTAAACCCTAGGATGTTATTATTTTATTGACCTTTTTATTTTTGCTTTCATTAATTGATGTTTTTTAATTGAGTTCCAATCTTGAATGCTTGTTGAATGATTTCTCCCTTAGAGTGACACTAGGGTTGAGAGTTTATCTTGGTGGCCTTTGTACATGAGTGAGACACCATGAGGGTTAGACAATGCTAGATGAGAGAAGGTTGAGAGGATGAGTCGAGAGGTAGAGGAGCGTCCCCTTTCCCCTCCGCTGTGATTTATCCTAACTTCATTTCCTAGAGTTCTTTGCGGTCACAATAGAGTGAAGTGCTAAAGGATGAACTCCGCTGGGGCTTAGTTGCGTGAGTGACAGAGTGAAGCGTTAAAGTGAAAGTTAGTATCTGGGACTTAAAAGTGACTAGTGGTCTTTCGCCTGAACCAATGGGGTTAGATCTACATATAGCATTAGGGTTTATCACTTGGAATCCCTAGATCTCCGTGCAACTTGGGACAGTGTAAGGTGTTGAGACAGAGTGACTTCTCCGCCTGGGCATTGTATAGAGTTAGTCACGGTTGACCTTAGGTTTGGGACCGTGTATTTTAGGATTTCCACGTTTCATTAGGCATAAGTTAGGAGACATAATAGTTGGTCTTGCACTTGAAACATTAGTCCTAGGTGAAGCATTATCTGAGTACCCCACTTTTATCGATTGCCTTTCCTCTTATTTTATTGTGCCCCTCTTTCTTATTTCATTTAGTCTTTGCATATCAATCTTATTCACACCATCATTGATTCATTATCATCCTAGTTAAATAGCAATCATTGTGTTTCTATTCACTATTCCATATGGATACAATACCCCACTCACCTGGGATTTATTACTTTGACAAACCCATGCACTTGCAGGTTAAACGCAAGGGGTGGCATCTAGAAGTTGTCTTGTACTTGGATTCAACCCGTTGGAAAAAGTCTGAATGATCATCCATTTGGGGAAACCATGATGTGGACACTTCTGCAAGAGGTCCTTGAATCACTCCCATGTCTCAAAGAAGGATTCAAGCTTTATCTGAACAAACAATGATATTTCATTACGAATCTTCACCAATTTCCGTGGAGGGAAGTGCCTTGCAAGAAAAGCTTCGACCATTTCATTCCATGTCGTGATGGATGCTCATGGTAAAGAATGTGGCCATTACTTTGCCCTTCCTTATAGAGAGAATGGGAAAGCCCTCAATCTTATAGCATTATCCGTAACACTATTAATCTTCAACATGTCACAAACTTCCAAGAAGTTTTCCATATGGTTGTTTGGATCCTCATCGGCCAAACTATTGAACTGCACCGACTACTGTATCATTTGGATGAATGCTGGCTTTAGCTCAAAGTTCGGAGCTGTAATCGGGGGCCGTAAATGCTAGAATATGTCACCAATATAGATGGTCTGGCGTAATCAGAAATGTGTTCTCTGTTGTTCATTCTGCTCTTCCATATTGTCAGACCCTTTAATTTCCACTTCAACTAGATTTGACGGTTCTTGCACAGGCTCTTCACCCTTTCTTCTGAGTGTATGTTTCAAGTTCAGGATCATCTTCAATTAAAAGGGTTTTCTTAGGTCATAACCTGGAGTTGCACCAAAATAAAGAAAACAAATCAGAACGTTGATAGAATAAGAAGATGTCAAGTAGATTGAATGATGGATGGCTAAGATAACAAAGTGCAAAGTATCCCTAAATGCCTACTCCCCACAACGGTGCCAAAAACTTGACAACGCCCCTTGCGTGTGACCAAAGAGTGCACGGGTTTGTCGAAGTAATAAATCCCAATTGAGTGGGGTATCGTATCCACAGGGAGTAGGGAATAAAAATACTAAAATTGCTACTTAAACAAAGCGAAGATGAATAATGATTGTGTTAATAAAGTGTAATGTAACCAGAAACAAAAGAAACAAGAACAAGAGGCCCGAGTAAGTGAGAGGAAAGACAATCGATAGAACTGGGGTACTCGGACAATGCTTCCCCTAGGACTAATGTTTCAAGTGCAAGACTTACTATTATGTTTCCTAACTAATGCTTAATGAGTTCCGGAAATCCTAATGCACACGGCCCCAAACCTAAGGTCAACTGTGACTAACTCTACACTATGTCCCAGCGGAGAAATCGCTTAGTCTCAACACCTCACACAGTCCAAAGTTGCATGAATTTCTACTGATTCCAAGTGATAAACCCTATTCTTATGTGTAGATCTAACACTTAGGTCCAGGCGAAAGACCCATTGTCACAACTAAGCCCCAGATACTGACAAGGTCCCCTTGCGTATATCCCGCAAGTGCACGGGTTTGTCGAAGTAATAATCCTGGATGAGCGGGTATCGAATCCACATGGAGTAAGGAATAAAAACACTTACTCCGCTTCTTAGCTATGCGAAAGATCAGTAGTGATAAGTGTGACAATAATTCAATTCTCAAAAGTACAAACAACAAGTAAGAGAGCACGAGTAAAGGAGGATGTAAGGCAATCGATAAAGATGGGGTCCTCGGATAATGCTCCGCCTAGGACAATCGTTTCAAGTGCAAGAACCCTCTATTATGCTTCCTAATCAATGCAATGGTGAGTCGTGAAAATCCTTAAATACATAGTCCCAAATCTAAGGTCAACTATGCCTAACTCTATACATGTCCCGGAGGATAGATTAGATAACCTCTCAACCTCGCACTCGAATAGAGTTGCAATGAGCTCTAGTGATTCCAAGTGATAAATCTCTTCCTAATTATAGACCTAACCCTTTAGTCCAGGTGGAAGGTCCCTAACCACGATTAAGCCCAACATACTAAGATCACCTCAACGCTTCACTCCATTGCACGCGCAACTAAGCCCCAGCGGAGGGTCATCCCTTAGACCATTCACTCTATTATGGCCACAAAGAACTCGAGGAATGGAGGTAGAATCTATCACGTCGAAGGGGAAAGGGGACGCTTATGTACCTCTCGACTCACCCTCTCAATCCTCTCCAACATAGCTTTTTCTAACGCTCGTGGTGTGTCACTCACACACAAAGTTACCAACAAGAACTCTCAATCCTAGTGTCACTCTAGGGGAAATGTTCATACAATCAAGCATTCAAGGTTGGAACTCACAACAAACATCAATTAATTGAAAGCATAATAAAGAGATTCAATGAAACAAATACATCCTAGAGTTCACAAATACCCAAGTACCCACTAGAGGTTTAGCTCTCCATTGAGCTAAGTACAATCAAAGAAATAGAATGTAAAAGCAATGAATCCATAGAGAAACCCCCTCGATAGTCGTATCGATTGTCTTATGGAAAGTCCTCTACTCGTCGTCCAAGGATTTCCCTTGTCCGGTATAGGATACGCCTCGATGGAAGCTCCCCTATGAACCTCCTTCCTAAAGCAATGACGATGTCATAGCCGAATAACCTCTCCAAAACTCTAGCCAATACCTCTCAAAACCCTAGCCGAAACCCTCTCTCAAGTTGGGGAAAAGATGGAGAAAAGAATGCTGAAATCGGAGTTGAATCGGCTTTAAATAGGGCTGGAATCGGGAATCCACACGCCCTTGTGGGCGCCCCTGTAGAATTTCCACATGAGAATGGGTAATTTCCACACCCCCCGTGCGGATTTTCTGAAACTGTCATTTTCGGCCGGCTTTGAACAGTAACTGCTGCAGTACTCTGCCAAAATACTCCCAAATCCACTTTTCATCGAGGTAACATAAACGGGCACACGTTTATGCCATGGATTGCTTTGCTTCTTCAATGACAGATAAGTTGATGGAAATCTTGTTCTATGTGCATAAGTCAGAGTGCCAGAGTATGACTGCCCTTGTGCCCCTCCAAATGGTTGTGCAAACTCAAATACGGGGAGGTTGGCACACACTCTAGCATCTCACACCCGACTTATATCTTCGCGTTTGAACTTTAGCAAGAATTCCTACAAGATCGGTGCATTGTGATCCACATTGGCTTTTTCCTTTCATAATCAGCCTCACAACCCTACCTGCACGAAAGTAACATAAAAACACACATATTAGTGTAAAAACCCGAGAAAAGTAATGCTCAACATAAGTAAAGAATGCTTCGCATTCATATCACACAGGCACTTATCAGATACTAAAGTCACTTCAACGCTTCACACTGTTGCTCGTGCAACTAAGCCCCAGCAGAGTTCATCCTTTAGTTCTTCACTCTATTTTAACAGTAAATAACTCTAGGAATTTGAGGTAGTCTAAATCACACCGGAGGTGAAAGGGGACGCTCCGCTACCTCTCGACTCACCCTCTTAATCATCTCTAATCTAGCTTTGTCTAACTCTCCTGGTGTGTCACCCATCCACAAAGGTTACCAAGGTGAACTCTCAACCCCAGTGTCACTCTAAGGGAGAAATCATTCAACAAACATTTTACGATACCCCACTCTTGATCTTTTATTATACTTTCTTTAATTGATGTTTCAATTGAGTTCCAATCTTGAGTGCTTGTGGAATGATTTCTCCGCTAGAGTGATACTAGAGTTGAGAGTCCATCTTTGTAACCATTGTAGATGAGTGACACACTACGAGGGTTAGACATTGCTTGATTGGAAAGTGTTGAGAAGGTGAGTCGAGAGGTAGTGGAGTGTCCCCTTTCCCTTATGGTGTGATTTATCCTACCTCCATTTCCTTGAGTTCTTGGCGGTCACAATAGAGTGAAGTTCTAGAGGATGAACTCCGTTTGGGCTTAGTTACACAAGCAACAATGTCAAACCTTGAAGGGACTCTAGTGTCTAGGGCTTTTCGCATGAACCAAAGGGTTAGGTCTATACATAGGAAGAAGCTTTATCACTTGGATTCCCTAGAACTCCATGCAACTTTGCACAGTGTGAGGTGCTGAGACTGAGCGATTTCATCGCCGGGACATAGTGTAGAGTTAGTCACGGTTGATCTTAGTTTTGTGACCGTGTGCTTAAGGATTTCCACGACTCATTGAGCATTGACTAGGAAATATAATAGTTGGTCTTGCATTTGAAACATTAATCTTATGGGGAGCATTGCCCAAGTACCCCACTTCTATCGATTGCCTTACATTCTTATTTTTTTTATCTTTATTTTTTTTATTACATTTTATCAACATTATCATTGTTCACTTTCACATGGGTAAGTAGCAATTTAAGTATTTTTACTCCCTACTCCCTGTGGATACGATACCCCACTCACCTAAGATTTATTACTCGATAAACCCGTGCACTTGCGGGTAACACGCAGGGGTGTTGTCAAGTAAATGGTGCCGTTGCCGGGGAGTAGGCATTTAGAGATATTTTGCACTTTGCTATCTTAGCTATTCATTCATTCTATTTCATACCTTTTTATCCTATCATCGTTCACACCCGTGTGGAATTTTCATACGGGCGTGCGTTTTCGTTCAGAGCTCATCCAGAGACGGCACAGGGCCGTGGACTTAACCTTGTGAGTGACCTTGTGATGGTCCACGCCCGTGCGGAATTTCCACACGGCCGTATGTTTCTCTACAGAGAATTTCTCCTCTATCCTGAGAAGACACAGGGGCGTGCGTCTGCCCCTGTGAATTATTCAGTAAGGATCCACACCCGTGTGGAATTGTCGCACGGGCGTGTGAAACACTTAGAGAATTTTCTCAGTTGGACAGAGAAGCCACAGGGGCTTGTGTCTGCCCCTGTGGGTCTTTCCTGGGGAGTCAAATGGGCATGGGTAATTTCCACACGTCCGTGTGGATGCACAAAAACTCCAGAGCCGCGGGTTTTCTTTAAAATCTTTTCGGTTTTCTTTATCTTTACACTCCTAATCACTCAGAGAACACCCTTGCACTCTCCTGACCTCTCACCGTCGTTTTAAAGGGTTGTTACTTGAGTTTTCCGCCCATTTTCCAGTCTCTCATTCTCATTTCGTTTTTAAGCTTCTCTTTCTCATTTCTTCGCCCAATCTTCATTTATTTTGCAGCACTAGCGTCATCTTCACCAACAGCGGTAACAGATACACCAGCAATTGACACCTACACTTGAGGCATCTTTATCTTCTCTGTTCTTATTTTTCGTATTTTATTTTTCCATTTTATTTTGGACTTGTGTACTCAGAAAGATCTTCCTTCTGAGTTTATCTTTTAGTTTTGTCTCGAGTTGAATTTCATTGCTCTATTTTTTTTATTATATACTCGAGTTGTTTTTGTTTATTGAGCTTCACTGAACCCGCTTGTGTATGTGTGCAGATGGTCTTGTCAGTATGGAAATTGAGGATTAGTCATAGACACAGTCAATGTGTTTTACACTTGGCCGTGCGTGCTTCACAACCCATTGGATTTAACTCCCAAGGATTTAACTCCATCAAACGCACCACTAGGAGTCAAGGGAGTATTATTTCAATTCCCCTCTCCCACATCCCATTGTATTACTTTTATTGTGCTTGCATGTGTAAATTGAGGGCATTGTACATCTTAAGTGTGGGGGGAGTTCACATTGCACATGTCTTTTACACAAGTTTTGATTGACATACATGCTCACGTAGTCAATGGCGGATCACCTTAGTTGCAATGATTGTATTCTTGAGCTTAGGAGAATTTTTAACATTGAATGTTTCCATGCTCTAGTTCTTGCTTGAATTTCTAGGAATTTTTGCCCGATTGACACTTGTTGCACTACTCGCTCATTGATGCCCTTATGGAAACTAAAGTTTGATGTTAAAGGGACTAAGTATAGGTGTTTCTTCCATTAACTCAAAAAAAAAACAAAAACAAAAAAAACAAAAATAGTTTTATTTTATAGTTGTACTTGTTGGGTGGAAAGAGCTACCACCTATGATGTGTGGAGCTACTCTAATAAGTCGGATAATAGTTATGCCCTAATGAGAGAAAGAGCTATCTCATAAGATGAGTGAAAAGCTACCACTCTAGTAAAAAGAGCTACCACCTCGAAAGTGTGAAAGCCACATTAGCGGCAGCTTTGGAAAGGGCTAGCTTAGGGATGTGTGAAGCTACTACCATCTTTGAAATTTTGTTACTGTTTCTAGATAAATAAGTCCCTTGTACTTAGGACTTTGAGGAGTATACATTGGGATGTTTTGAGTGAGTTCACACACTTACACGATTTCGGGTTTGTTGTCCTTTTTTTTTCAAGTTTTTAGCTAGAGCAATGATTTTTCGTATTTAGTGTTGAAATTTCCCTTACTTGTAGAATGCTCTCTTTGTATGCTTTGGTGAACCTAACGCCAAGCACTTCCAATATTTCCTTCATTTATGCTTTAATGTTTTAATTTTTGCTTGAGGACAAGCAAAAGCTTAAGTGTAGAGGAGTTTGATAAGTGCTTGTGTGTTAAGAATGTGAAGTGTTCTTTCCTTACAATGAGCATTGCTTTTATCTGGTTTAAGCGCTAATACATGTGTATGTATGTTCTTTTGCACAGGTAGGGTTGTGAAGCTATGTTTTAAGAAAAGAAGCCAAAAGTAGATCGCGAATGCACTATTTGATGAAATATTGGAAGGAACCAACGTAAAGACACAAGTTGGGCTCAAAGATACATGAATGTGTGCCAACCTCCATGTATTCAAACAATTTCCATGATTTGGAGGGGCACAAGGGTAGTCACATTTGTGTATCCCGACTTGTGCATTGATAACAAGATCTTCACCAATGAACCCCGTTTATTGAAGAAGCGACGCGATCTACGGCATAAACGTGTGCCCGTTTATGTTTCCTCGATGAAAAGTGGATTCAGGAGTGTTTTTTGGGCGAGTACTGCAGCAGGGTACTGTAGGAAAGCACTGTAGTAATGTATTGTAGCAGCTACTGTTCACAACCCGAAGAAAATCAGAAATTCAGAGAATCCACACGGGCATGTGGAAATTCCACAGGGGTATGTGGAAAAATCCACAGGGCCGTGTGGATGCCCGATTCCAGTCTTTTAAAAGTTGTGATTCAGCCCCGATTCTTCCATCTTTTTCCCTTATCTATTTCTTCCACCTTTCCCCATCTTTGGAGATGCCGGCGGCTAGGGTTTTGAGAGGCTTTGGCAAGGGCTTTGGAGAGGTTTGATGGCCTTCGACATTGTGTTTCCTTTGGAAGAGAGCTATTGGGGGCGCTTTCGTCGGCAACGATCCGTCGAGGAGTGTCCTAGGTTTGATGAGGGGACCTTTGAAGAAGACACGGCCGATCCACAAGACCTTCAACACGAACACAAGGGTGTTTTCATTCATGAATTGGATCTCTTTACTTTTGATTTCATTATCTATTGTATTTTGCTCCATGGAGAGCTAAACCCCTAGTGGGTACTTCGGTATTTGTGAACCCTAGGATGTATTCGTTTCATTGAATCTCTTTATTATGCTTTCAATTAATTGATGTTTATTGTGAGTTCCAATCTTGTAGGCTTGATTGTTTGAATACTCCCCTAGAGTGACACTAGGGTTGGGAGTTCTTGTTGGTAACTCTTGTGAGTGAGTGACACACCACGAGAGTTAGACAAAGTTAGATTGGAGAGGGTTGAGAGTGTGAGTCGAGAGGTAGGGGAGTGTCCCCTTTCCCCTCCGGTATGATCTATCCAACCTCCACATTCCAAGAGTTCTTTGTGGCTATAGTAGAGTGAATGGGCTAAGGGATGACCTTCCACGGGGCTTAGTTGTGAGTGCAACGGAGTGAAGCGTTTAAGTGATTTTAGCACATAGGGCTTAATTGTGGTTAGGGACCTTCCACCTGGACCAAAGGGTTAGGTCTATACATAGGAATAGGGTTTATCACTTGGATTCCCTATAACTCATTGTAATTTTATACGAGTGCGAGGTTGAGAGGATATTCAATTTCTACTACGGGACATGTATAGAGTTAGGCATGGTTGACCTTAGATTTGGGACCATGTATTAAAGGATCTCCACGACTCATTGTTGCATCAATTAGTAAGCATAATAGGGGTTTTGCACTTTAAACGATTGTCCTAGCCAGAATAATATCCGGGTACCCCATTTATCGTCGATTGCCTACCCTATCTTTTACTTGCGCCTCCTTTATCTTTTCTTATTTTCATTTGCATTGAGTTTGTTTTCACATCACTTTCAACATATTTTCATTCTAGTTAAATAGCAATCTTGGTGGTTCGAAGCACTATTCTCTATGGATTCGACTACCCTCTTGACAAGATCCCCTTGCGTATATCCCGCAAGTGCACGGGTTTGTCGAAGTAATAATCCCGGGTGAGCGGGTATCGACTCCACAGGGAGTAGGGAGTAAAGACAATTAATTCGATTCTTAGCTATGTAGAATATCAACAATGATAAGTGTGACAATGATTCAATTCTCAACAATTAAAAGCAACAAGTAAGAGATCAAAAGTACAAAGGAGGTAAGGCAATCGATAAAAATGGGGTACTCGGATGATGCTTCATCTAGGATAATAGCTTCAAGTGCAAGAACTCTCTATTATGCTTCCTAATCAATGCAATGGTGAGTCGTGGAAATCCTTACATACATAGTCCCAAATCTAAGGTCAACTATGCCTAACTCTATTCATGTCCCGGAGGAGAGATTAAATAATCTCTCAACCTCGCACTCGAATAAAGTTGCAATGAGCTCTAGGGATTCCAGGTGACAAATCTCTTCCTAATTATAGACCTAACCCTTTGGTGCAGGCGGAAGGTCCCTAACCACAATTAAGCCCTAGATACTAAGATCTCCTCAACGCTTCACTCTGTTGCACACACAACTAAGCCCCAGCGGAGATTCATCCCTTAGACCATTCACTCTATTATCGCCGCAAAGAACTCGAGGAACAGAGGTAGAATCTATCACGTCGCAAGGGAAAGGGGACGCTCCTGTACCTCTCGACTCACCCTCTCAACTCTCTCCAACCTAGCTTTGTCTAACGCTCGTGGTGTGTCACTCACTCACAAGGTTACCAACAAGAACTCTCAACCCTAGTGTCACTCTAGGGGAAATGTTCATACAATCAAGCATTCAAGGTTGGAACTCACAATAAACATCAATTTATTGAAAGCATAATAAAGAAGTTCAAAGAAACGAATACATCCTAGGGTTCATAATCACCCAAGTACCCACTAGGGGTTTAGCTCTCCATGGAGCTAAGTAAAATCAACGAAATCGAATGTAAAAGCGATGAATCCATAAAAGAAACCCCCTCGTTGGTCGTGTCGATGGTCTTGTGGAGAGTCCTCTACTCGTCACAAGAGATCCTTTGTCCGGCCTAGGATACACCTCGCCGGATCGATGCCGATGAAAGCTCTCCCAATAACCTTCTTCCAAACGATGCGCGATGTCGGAGCCATAGAACCTCTCCAAAACCCTAGCCAATACCCCTCAAAACGCTAGCCGAAGCCCTCTCTCAAGTTGGGGAAAAGATGGAAAAAAGAATACAAAAATCGGGCTGATTCGGCTTTAAATAGGGATGGAATCGGGCGACTACACGGGCGTGGATGCTTCACGCGCCCGTGGGGAATTTCCACACGCCCGTGTGGATTCTCTGAAACTGTCATTTTCGGCCGGCTGTAAACAGTAACTACTGCAGTGTTGCTACAGTGATTTGCTGCAGTGCCCACTTTGTTTCTTTAATGACGGATAAGTTGATGCGATCTTGTTCTATGTGCATAAGTCGGAATGCTTGAGTGTGACTGCCCTTGTGTCCCTCCAAATGGTTGTGTAAACTCAAATACAGGAAGTTTGGCACACACTCTAGCATCTCGCACCCGACTTATATCTTCGCGTTTGAACCTTAGCAAGATTTCCTCCAAAATCGGTGCATTGTGATCCACATTGGATTCTTTCCTTCATAATTGGTTTCACAACTCTATCTGCAGAAAAGTAACATAAAAACACACATATTAATGTAAAAATCCGAGAAAGTAATGCTCAACATAAGGAAAGAATGCTTCGCATTCATATCAGACAAGCACTTATCACCTCTCACAGAGGTATTATTACGTCGACACCCATGCACTTGTGGTTTAGATGCATATTCGGACGTGTCAATTTTAAAACTCCAAAAGACTTTAATGTGGGTGATCAAGTATTATTGTTCAACTCTCACCTGAGGCTATTTCCGTGAAGCTCAAGTCCAAGTGGTTTGGGCCCTGCGCCGTAACTAAGTTTTCACCCAATGGAGCTATTGAAATTTCTCACCCGAAAAGAGGTACATTCAAGGTGAACAGACATCGGCTAATGCCTTATTTTGGTGGGGAGGTTAGTAAAGACAATAAGGAAGTATTCTTTCTCCGAGAACCCCCGTGAGGTAAGACAAGGTACATCAAAGCTAAGTGATGTTAAACAAGCGCTTCTTGGGAGGCAACCCAAGCACTTACTGCTTTTGTTAGTTGTTAGTTTAGTGTTTGCATGCATTAGACATTGAGTGTTAGTGTTTATATGTTTTGATGTATTGCATGTGATTTTCTTGTGGATGAGTTGGTGTTATCATGTGCTTTAATGTCTATGGCGAAGTTGTTTGTCATTTGAGCTTGGTTCAGTTTTTTCTCTGGTATATTTTGCATGATAGGCAGGCTCTGAGTGTGTTTTCATGTTTAGGAATTTTCTGGAGAACCTGCAGAGTTTTCCAAAGCATCCAGAGAAAATGTACGGGCGTGTGGAATTTCAACATGCCCGTGGGTCTCTACTGAGAGCTCATCCAGAGAAAACACAGGGGCGTGGACCTACCCATGTGAATGACCTTGTAATATTCACATGCCTGTGGGTAATTTCAGCACGGGCGTGTGTATTCCTGCAGAGACTTAGAGATTTTTCTCGAGGAGACACAGGGCCTTAGACTCGCTCCTGTGGATGACCCTGTGATAAACACACGGGCGTGGGTAATTTCCATAAGCCCGTATGGATCTCTGCAGAGGAGCTCTCTTCGATCCTGAGAATACACAGTGACATGCGAGTGGAGCTGTGAACTTGCCCTGTACATATACATGCCCTTTGTAGAATTTCCGCACGGGCGTGTGAAAGACTAAGAGTTTTCTCGGGTTGGACAAAGAAGCCACAGGGGCATGGAGATGCCCATTGTGGATCTAGTGCACGGGCATGGGTATTTTCCGCACGCCCGTGTGTATGCATTGAGAGGGACTTGAGTGTTTTCCCGAGAGTGCACAGGGGCGTGCGTCTGCCAATGCGGACTCTTCTATGGTTTCACACGGGTGTGGGTAATTTCCACACGCCGGTGTGGATATGCAGAAATCATAAGGCCACGATTTCCTTTATAAATCTATCGAGTCTTTTTATTTTTACACTTCCACAAACTCGAAGAACACTCTCTCGCACTTTCCCGATCTTCCATCGCTAGTTTAGAGAAGTTCCACCGCTAGTTCACATAAGTTTTCCGACTGATTTAAATATTTTGAACTTCATCGTGTCAGTAAACCTATGTTTATCTCCAATTTTCGTCATTGCTCGCTTTTTTGTGATTTCGTTTATTAAATGGGTGAATGTGACTCGTTTTTGCTCTTAAAAGGGTTGATATTTATTCAGAACGAGTTTAAAAGCGATTCAACGGGCGTATTTGTGGATTTTTAGTAAGAGGGCCGTGCGGATTTCATGCCTCGAGGACCTACACGCCCGTGTGGAAATTCCACAGGCCCGTATGGATTCCTGCAGCATTGTCTTGCGAATAACTGAGATTGATTTCTTTCCAATACTGCAAGTATGACTACTAGAACAAAGAAACGTAGATGGCAAGTACCCTCAAGATCCTATACCTGAGGCGAAGAGCATGGAATTCACTTTCCCTGAGCACCAGGCTCAGTTTGAGCAACTGTCGAAGCTCAAATTTGGTCAGACACGGTTTCCGGATTTGAGCTCGCTAAAAGAGGTACAACTAGTAGATGATATGGCAGATGAGGTCGAGGAGTTATTGGCAGTGGACAGTTGGCATAGGCTGTTACTTATTTGTTGATCCTGCTATCCGCCTGCTCACATTGGAGGTGCTTGCCTCATTTGAGTTTGATCACTCTTATGCTCATTTCGATAGCATTGACGCCATTCAGTTTTGAACTTTTGGATAGCATCGCAGTATGAACGTCACTAAGATAGAAGAGTACCATGCGCTACCGACTGACTTCTTGAGAAGTTTGACTACCCAGAAGGAATATAAGATACTGGGTTGTCAGGGTCGGTATGAGCCGAGAGTGTCCAATGCTACATGCTTCTCCAGACGAAGCTATAGATATCTTCACACCATCCTGAGTAGATCAGTGAATCGCCGCGGCGATAGTACTGGAGTCCTGAGTAGACAGGAACTTCTATACTTATACTCCATGGTGCGAAGCGAGCAAATTCAGTTGGGATACACATAGCCGAGTACCTGAAATATTAGGGAACATTATTCCAGGATTGGTATCATTTTTTCCGGCCCATACATCACTAGACTCCTCCTGGGGATGGGATTACGAGACACGATCAGAGGGGCCGAGAAGACGATAGTACCGGCACCCTTTGTGTTAGAGACGATGAGGATCATGGGTATTATTAGAAAGTATCCGGGTGGGGTTTATGTACTAAAAGTGCCCCCACCAGAGCTATTTGAGACTAAGGGAGTTACAGGAGAGAGCTCTCATCAGGCGTTAGAGATACCTCCCAAGCAAGATCAGACATAGGCACCTCCCTACAGCGCATGAACCTCCACTAGTGCCGGATATTTTCCCTAACTAGAGCCCATGATCGTTTGGAGAAGCTCTAGAACATGGTAGGGGTATTACAGGTGGATGTGGCTGAGATTCGTGCGACACAGAGGACACAACATATTGAATTCATGGCGCGTTTCGACATCATACAGCAGCAGTTATAGAGAGACATCGGACCACCATTTGTGATGAGCCCCGAACTCCTTCCGTTCCTCCAACACCATCATTACAGATTCATGCATCGATCGATCCCCCTGTTCAACCACAGGCAGCAGTAGTAGAGCCAACCTCCAACAACACCGGTGCTTGATGCGTCTTTGCTTTACTTTGTGCTTTTTTTTTTTTGTTTATTTCTACATTTTATTTGGACTTGTACACTCATAAAGGATTTTCCTTCTGAGTTTATCTTTTATATTCGTTTTGTTGTCTCGAGTTGTAATTCATTGCTCAATTTTTTTCTATATACTCTAGTTATTTTTGTTGAGCTTCACTGAACCCCCTTGTGTATGCGTGCAGATGGTCTTGTCAGTATAGAAAATGAGAACTAGTCATGGAACTTTATTCCCAAGGATTTAGCTCCATCAAACGCAACACTAGGAGTCAGATGAGTATTGTTTCAATTGCCACTTCCACATTTATGCTTGATTGATTTATTATCTATTGTGCTTGCATGGTACATTGAGGACAATGTACATCTTAAGTGTGGGGGGGAGTTCACATTGCACATGTCCTTTATATTAATTTTGATTGACATACATGTTCACGTAGCTAATGGCGGTTCATCTTAATTGCAATAATTGTATTCTCCATTTTTCGAGAATTTTAACATTGCATGTTTTCATGCTCTAGTTTGTTCTTGACTTTCTAGGAATTTTTACCCGATTGATACCTTTTGTACTACTCACCCTTGAAACTCTTTTGGAAACTCATGTTCGATGTTTAAGGGACTAATTAGTTTTGTTTCCTGTGTTATTTTGCTTTAAAAAAATAGATATGTTGTTTAGTTATGCATTTTGGGTGGAAAGTGCTACCACCTATAAAGTATAAAACTACTCTCATAAGTCGGATACTAGTTATGCCCTAATAAGAGAAAGAGCTATCTCATGGGATGAGTAAAAGCTACCACCCAGGTAGAAAAAGCTACCACCTCGAAAGTGTGAAAGCCACCTTAGCGGCCACTTGGAAAAGGGCTACCTTAGAGGATGTCTGAAGCTACTACCATCTTTTTATTTTGTTATGCTTTGTAGATAAATAAGTCTCTTAAACATAGAACTTTAAGTAGTATAATTTGGGTTGAATTGAGTGAGTTTACACACACTTACATGATTTCAGGGTTGTTGTCCTTTTTAATTCGAGTTTTTAGTTATAGCATTCTTTGGTGAACCTGAGGCCCAGCACTTTCAATATTTCCTTCTTTTATGCTTCAATGTGTTATTTTTGATTGAGGACAAGCAAAAGCTTAAGTGTGGGGGAGCTTGATAAGTGCTTGTGTGATAAGAATGCGAAGTGTTCTTTTCTTACATTGAGCATTACTTTTAGCAAGTTTAAGCACTAATACATTTATATTTGTGTTCTTTTGCGCATGTAGGGTTGTGAAGCTAAGTATTGAGAAAAAAGCCAAAAGTAGATCATAAATGCATCATTTGGTGGAATCTTAGAAGGAACAAATGCGAAGATACAAGTGGGACTCCAAGATACGTGAATGTGTTCCAACCTCCATGAATTCAAGTCACTACAATCAGTTGGAGGGACACAAAGGTAGTCACATTTGCGTATCCCGACTTGTGCATTGATAACAAGACCTCCGCCAATGAAGCTTTTTGATTGAAGAAGATGTGTGATCTACGACATTAATGTGTGCCTATTTATGTTGCCTTGATAAAAAGCATGGAATTGGGAGTGTTTTAGCCGAGTACTGTAGCAGGTAATGTAACAAAACAATGTAGCAAGTACTGTAGTAGTTACTGTTCACAACTGTCCAAAAATAAGATTTCTAGAGAATCCACACGGCCGTGTGGAAATTCCCCATGCCCTTGTCGAAAATTCCACAAGGCAGTGGGAAAAATCCACAATGGCGTGTGGATTCCCGATTCAAGCCCTATTTAAGCCACAATTCAACTCGATTTTGAGAGATCTTTTTCCCCTCTTCTCTTCCACTTTTCTCCATCATTTGGGAAGCGGTCAGGTTATGGTTTGGAGAGGCTTTTGGCAAAACTTTGGAGTGGTTTGAGGGATTTGACACCGCGATTCACTTGGAAGAAAGTTATTGGTGGAGCTTTCGTCGGCATAGATCCGGTGAGGTGTGCCCTAGGCTGGACAAGGGCATCTTTGGAGAAGACTTGGCTACTCCAGAAGATCATCGACATGAATACCGAGGGGGTTTTCTTATGGAACATTTGTATTTACTTTCGATTTCAGTGTTGATTGTATTTTGCTCCATGGAGAGGTAAATCGCCTAGTGGGTACTTGGATTTTATAAACCCTAGGATGTTATTATTTCATTGATCTTTTATTATGCTTTCCTGAATTGATGTTTCAATTGAGTTCCAATCTTGAGTGCTTGTGGAATGATTTCTCCCCTAGAGTGGCACTGTGGTTGAGAGTCCATCTTGGTAACCATTGTAGATGAGTGACACACTACAAGGGTTAGACATTGCTTGATTGGAAAGGATTGAGATTGTGAGTCGAGAGGTAGCGGAGCGTCCCCTTTCTCTTCCGGTGTGATTTATCCTACCTCCATTTCCTTGAGTTCGTGGTGGTCACAATAGAGTGAAGTTCTAGACGGTCAACTCCGTGGGGACTTAGTTGCACGAGCAACAGAGTGAAGTGTTGAAGGACTTTAGTGTCTGTGGCTTAGTTGTGACTAGGGGTCTTTCGCCTGGACCAAAGGGTTAGGTCTATACATAGGAAGAGGGTTTATCACTTGGATTCCCTAGAACTCCATGCAACTTTACACAGTGTGAGGTGTTGAGACTGAGAGATTTCTCCGCCGGGACATAGTGTAGAATTAGTCACGGTTGACCTTAGATTTGGGACCGTGTGCTTAAGGATTTGATTGCTTCCCCGCAAGTGTACGGGATCGCCAAGTAATACCTCGTGTGAAGCCACAAGGATTGTATTCCACGGGGCTAAGGATCTCCTATTAATCCTTCTTGAGCTATTATATAGCCTAATATCTCAAGCGATGAATTTTACTCTACTAAATTTAATTAAAGCTAAAACGATATTTGCCAACAAATTAAAGAGAACACGCAATCAGCAAGCAAAAGAATCAATAAAATGCAAAGGTCTATGGATGTGGATCCCCTTGAAGGGTTATCATGCAACATGGATGATGAGAACAACCCCAATTTCTCGGCGATTGAACCCTAATCCCATACGAACATAGATAGGAATTTCTCCCAAATCTATATCCCTACGATTGCATTAAGTACGAGGAAATCTCACTTAGGAGTAAACCTACTCTTCTTTGAATTAAACCTACATGGAGGGCTACCAAACACCCTATTTCTCATCGTGATGATACAAGTATCCCCTTCTAATCCATTCATGATCTAATACATGCGAGCAAGTCACATCTACATGCATCTCTCATAAAAGAGCTACGGATTTCTCCTTAGGGTAGCACTTAGCATGAAAACAATGGATTAAATCTCAAAATTACCCAAACATGGAATTAACAAGTTATCATCCAACATACATGATAAAAACCCCCAAGGTTCACCAACACCCGGTGCCCTTGGGGGTCTAGTGTGTCATCATCCTACAACAAGCAATACAAACAAGCAAAATATGAAACAAAAGCATAAATGACACTCCCTAGATGAAATGGTGGAGGAGGAGGCGAAGAATATGCTGAATGACGCTTTCCCTGCCAAAGGAGTGCCCAATGATGCTTCCTCTAGCTGCGGGTCTCCTTCCTTCAAATCGTGGTAGATCTACCCTTGAATGAAGTTGCCTTCTTGCCTTGAGAGTCTTGGACCTTGGGCTTGGATGATCTTCTAGCTTCCTTGCCCTTCATCTCCTCCCCAAGGTCGCCACAAACCTCTCCAATGTCTCCCCAAAATATGCGCAGAAAAAGGTCTAACAAAAGGTCCCTTTTCTGCCCTAAAAGTTAGTATATATACCCCCCGAGTCATACTGGTCGTATGGGGGTCATATAGCACTCAAAAACCGTAGATTCGCGTTCCATATGGGGTGCATACGACCTCCATACTTCCCCGTATACTGTGTAGTATGGAAATCTGGGTAGACACTCCCAATCATTCCGCTGCTACAATGCATATGGCCCCCATACTGGGTAGTATGGGGGTATTATGAAATTCCTGTTTTCTTCTTTTTTCGCCCAAATGATATCTTTTTATTCTCCATGGCTTCCTTATGCCTTACAAAGCAAATAGTAGACGATTAAGCATAAAACGGGCATCAAACCTCACAAAATACATGCAAAGTGAATACGATATATATATGAAAACATCTACATTTAAACACTTACCAAGTATCCCCACACTTAAGCGTTGCTTGTCCCCAAGCAATCAACTCATGAAAGACAAAGAGACTGAGAAGTGGCTAAATGCATTACCTCTTGCATCAAGTAAATATAAGACTACAAAAGCAATGGACAATGATACATAGATGTTGAGTCATAGTCAATAAGCATAATAAAAATATCCTGTCTCATCAATTATATGTCTGTGCCGAGTAAGTGAATCTTATATCTCATATGCCCTGATCTGGTCTAGCCTAAGGACCTCAATCAGTACAGCTCTGGATGCTAATCACTCCACATACAAAGAATACTAAGTCTTAAACTACTAAGTGCTACTTTAATGGCCCAGTAAGATCCTTCTAATTCTATAGCTTGAAACTAAATCCACCTTCTTCTCAAAACATTTGGTAGTTACTCAAAAAGATCACTAGGTTTTATTTTCATTTCATCATTCATTTTTTTTAAGTCCGACTAACATAGACTGCAAGAAAATCATTTTGGAAATCTTTCTGGAGGGTGCACATGCTGGTTAGGCACAAGAGCCACCCAACTACTCGATTACAGTCCACATAGACGCATTCATGCTTCAATAGTAGAGGAATACTGACATAGACCCTTTTTTTTTTACATTCACCCTAGATCACATCTTTATAGTACACTACATGCAACAAAACTAGGATTAGCTCAGCAAGACTTAGAAGTTCTTAAGAGTCCATTGAAGGAAAGAACTTAGTGTTCTAAGGCCAAGTACTCAAAGTAGTGTGTTATGCATCCAAGAGAGTTAGAGAGTAGTCACATTGGCTATTCCCAGGGCATCGACAAAAAATTCCGTGCACATGACAATACTAGGGGTAAAACAGGATTCAATAAAGCATAGAAACAAGTAACTCACATCAATCATTAGTCCAAGCTAAAAGAATCTTACAAGAATGAACAAAGCCATCATAGGTAACACTAGCATGTAGCAAATGATCCTAATACATGAAATACACCCATCCCCACACTTAATGTTGTACATTGTCCTCAATGTACACTAATCATGAAAAGCATGCTAGATAAAGCAATGAAAATAATAGAGAAGGGTGAAAACGAAAACAGTAAACACTTAGGTTGCCTCCCAAGAAGCGCTTGTTTAACGTTACTAAGCTTGATGTATCTTTCTTACCTCACGGGGGTTCATGAATGAAGGTTGCCCTCTTACCCATAACTCGAAAGCATGATGAGCAAAGTCTCTTGAGGGTAGAGGGTGTACTATTGGGCTTCGGACCACCTAGCAATCATTCATCCAACTTCCTTGGCTCATGTACGTCTCGATAGTCTTGGGGCATTTTCGGTGGCGTCTCCTAGCTTTCTTCATTTTTCGAGCACCTTCTTCAACATCCCACCGGGTAGATGTTTCCTCTCCATTCGAACCAAGCATCATTACTTCTTCATTGCTCTCCTCTTGGTCAGAAACAAACCTTCATACGGATCCGGGTTGAACATTTCTCGTATATATTCATCAATAATCTCGCCAGTAGTGTCTAGAAAATACAAAGTGTCATCAAAAATCGAGAGATTGCCGCATGGCCTCGGCAAGGCGGTAAGTGAGCTTATCGTCTCCAGACTCTCAATGTGAGCTCTCCGCCGTCCATGTCAATCAATGCTTTGGAAGTCCACAGAGCGGTCTCCCCAAGTATCAAGGGTACATCTGCATCCTCGTCGACATCTAGTACTACAAAGTCACAGGGAAAAATGTACTTGTCCCACCTTGACAAGCATGCGTCTTCAATGATGACTCTCGGATGTTGTACTGCGATTCGGTCACCAATTGTAAAAGTCATCCGAGTAGGCCTAGGCTCACCCAAGCCTAGCTTTCGGGAAGAAAGTATATGGCATAACGTTAATACTTGCCCCTGAATCGCCAATGCCATTTCCTCACCTAAGTTGCCGATATTACAGGAATAATGAAGCTTCCGGGTCCCTTCTTCTTGTTCGTCATGTTCTTTTACAACACCGCTCGAGCATGAAGCATCGAGCACCTGCAAGCACTCTCCTCTAATTTCGTCTTGTTGGTCAATAGGTCTTTCAGGAACTTCGCATACTTAGGCATTTGAGCCAAAGCCTCAACAAAAAGAATGTTGATGTGGAGTTGTGCTTGAACAAACTCTGGGAACTTCTTATACTGTTTTCATCCCTTGGTCATTCTTCAATCGAGAGGGATAAAAGGGATTCTTGGCTTTGCAAGGTGGGGGTGCCACCTCTTTCTCTTTGTTTGCCCCATCCTCAACCTCTATAACCAAGGGTGCGTGTTCTTTCGGCATCTCACTCGGAAGCCTCCCCATCAACCCTCATGACCACTTCTCAAAGTGATCGCCTTCACATGTTCTCTAGGGTTGGCTCGCGTGTTGCTTGGTAAACTTCCATGTGGCCTTTCGGAAAGAGATTTCTGACTTTGCCCCACTTGATTTTCAAGGTTTTCCCAGGAGGCGGTGTGATTGCAGTGCTTCTCCAAATCGCATCATTCGGGTTTCCAAGCTTGAAATTCTATTTTCCACTTGAGGGGCTTGTTGTTGTTGTTGGAAACGATGGCCCCCATGGTCTTAGTGGTCCTTGATTACTCCATGAAAAGTTGGGATGATTCTTCCAACTCTGAATTGTAGGTGTTCTTTGTATGGATTCCCCTTGAGGTCTCATTCCATTACCTACAAAGTCAACATTCTCAACTGAAGAAAGATCACCAATGACGATTGGGCAATCGAGGAGGGAGCATGTCCTCCACCACAACCGGTGTAATTGTTCACGTGGCGAACTCTATCTGAAGCTATCAGATCTAGCTTCTACTCAAACTCTCCACTTGGGCACGCAATGAGTTACCGCATCAATTTCATGGAAGCTGACCCGCACCTTTTTCTTCTACAGCGTCTCTCGTAGCTATTTAACCCTATTTCTTCAATCAATTGACGTGCTTCATCGGGGGTTTTGCTACCTAAAGCTACCTCCTCGCCACCACATCCAAGAGTTGCCTTGTACTCGGGGTCAAATCATTGTAGAAGGTTTGAACAATCATCCACTCCAGGGAATCGTATTTGCGGACACTTTTGCAGGAGTTCCTTGAACCTTTCCCATGTCTCAAATAGAGACTCCAATTCCAACTCGCACAAAGGATGAGATCTCATTCCTAAGCTTTGCTGATTCTCCGAGGTGAAAAATAACGGCTAGAAAAGCTCTACCATCTCCTCCCATGTAGTGATTGATGCTGCAGGTAATGAGTGCTAGCCTATGCTTTACTTTCCCTTTAAGGAAAATGGGAAGGCTGTCGACTTGATGGCATCATCCGTCGCACCATTTATCTCGACGATGTCATGCACACCCTCGAGGAAGCTCTCTATGTAGACATTTGGATCCTCGATCAGCCAGAACCGCTGAATTGTGCGGACTCTTGCAGGCATATGGATGAATGCCTGAGCTTTAGCTCGGAAGTTTTAAGTTGTAATTGGGGGCGCACAATACTCGGATATGTCCCCAACCACTCGAAGTGGCATAATCGGATAGTGTTCATTGTTGCTCATTTTGTTCTCGCCATGTTTTGCGATCCTTCTACTTCCAAATCGAAATTTGGATTAGGCTATTCTTATACCTGAGTTCTTTCCACTTTTCTTGATTGTACGTTCAAGCTCGGTGGTCTCCCTTCAATCAGTATTGATGGATTCCCTCGTGTCATAACTCGAGCTGCACCAAAAATAAAGAAAAAGAAAATCATAACTATGATAGAATAAGAAGAAATGAAATAGAATGTGTGGTGAAATAGCTAAGAAAACAAAGTGCAAGTATCAACGACTATAACATATTTAACCCTCCCTCCATCGGTACAGGAGATGAAAACAAGGATAAGAGTTCTATGTTGCTAAAGACATTGTACCTAATAGGGTCAATAAAATTTATGAATTTGCCTGTGTCGTAAATGATGAGCGAAGAAGTGAAACCGTTGATGATTATAAAAGGGGTGTAAGAGTGTTTACCATTGACAAGATCCCCTTGCTTATATCATGTAAGTGCACGGGCTTGTCGAAGTAATAATCCCCGGTGAGCGGGGTCGAATCCACAGGGAGTAGGAAGTAAAGACACTTAATTCGATTCTTAGCTATGTCAAGTATCAACAATGATAAGTGTGGTAATGATTCAATTCTCAGAAATTAAAAAGCAACAAGTAAGAGAGCAAAAAGTAAGGAGGAGGCAAGGCAATCGATAAAGATGGGGTACTCGGATGATGCTTCACCCTAGGATAATTGCTTCAAGTGCAAGAACTCTCTATTATGCTTCCTAATCAATGCAATGGTGAGTCGTGGAAATCCTTACATACATAGTCCCAAATCTAAGGTCAACTATGCCTAACTCTATACATGTCCCGGAGGAGAAATCGAACAATCTCAACACCTCGCACTCGCATAGAGTTGCAATGAGCTATAGGGATTCCAAGTGATAAATCTCTTCCTAGATTTAGACCTAACCCTTTGGTCCAGGCGGAAGGTCCCCTAGCCACAATTAAGCCCCTAGATACTAAGATCACCTCAATACTTCACTCCATTGCACGCGCAACTAGGCCCCCAGCGGAGGTTCATCCCTTAGACCATTCACTCTATTATGGCCGCAAAGAACTCGAGGAACGGAGGTAGAATCTATCACGTCGGAGGGGAATGGGGGCGCTCCTGTACCTCTCGACTCACCCTCTCAACCCTTTCCAACCTAGCTTTGTCTAACGCTTGTGGTGTGTCACTCACTCACAAGGTTACCAACAAGAACTCTCAACCCTTGTGTCACTCTAGGGGAAATGTTCATACAATCAAGCATTGAAGGTTGGAACTCACAATAAGCATCAATTTATTGAAAGCATAATAAATAAGTTCAATGAAACGAATACATCCTAGGGTTCACAATCACCTAAGTACCCACTAGGGGTTTAGCTCTCCATGGAGCTAAGTACAATCAAAGAAATCGAATGTAAAAGCAATGAATCTATAAAGAAACCCCCTCGATGGTCGTGTCGATGGTCTTGTGGAAAGTCCTCTACTCGTCGTCCAAGGATTCCTTCGTCCGGTATAGGATACGCATCGATCGAAGCTCCCCTACCAACCTTCTTCCTAATGTAATCACGATGTCGGAGCCATAGAACCTCTCCAAAACCTTGGCCAATATCCCTCGAAACCCTAGCCGAAGCCCTCTCGCAAGTTGGGGAAAAGATGGAGAAAAGAATATCAAAATCGGGGCTGAATCGTCTTTAAATAGGGCTGGAATCGGGCGACTCCACGGGCGTGTACGGTACACGCGCCCGTGCGGAATTTCCACACGGCCGTGGATAATTTCCACATGCCCGTGTGGATTCTCTGTTTCTGCGATTTTCGGCCGGCTGTGAACAGTAACTGCTGCAGTGATTTGCTGCAGTACTCTACCAGAAATACTCCTGAATCCACTTTTCATTGAGGTAACATAAACGGGCACACGTTTATGCTGTGGATCGCTTTGCTTCTTCAATGACGGATAAGATGATGGAGATCTTGTTCTATGTGCATAAGTCAGAATGCTTGAGTGTGACTACCCTTGTGCCCCTACAAATGGTTGTGTAAACTCAAATACGGGGAGGTTGGCACACACTCTAGCATCTCGCACCCGACTTATATCTTCGCGTTTGAACTTTAGCAAGATTTCGTCCAAAATTGGTGCATTGTGATCCACATTGGCTTCTTTCCTTAATAATTGGTTTCACAAACCTACATGCACGAAAGTAACATAAAAACACACATATTAGTGTAAAAACCCAAGGAAAGTAATGCTCAACATAAGGAAATAATGCTTCGCATTCATATCGCACAAGCACTTATCAACCATGCAGGATAG
>NC_052486.1:14208017-14214316 GCF_009730915.1 Dioscorea cayenensis subsp. rotundata | reverse complement strand
CTATCCATTCATTGTCCACTCAATCTTTCCATTGATGCTTTTCACATGCTTGATTCACCTCTTTCTTAACCTCTATCACGAGACGAAAGCAAAGATGAAGAGCATATTATGGAAAAAGCCAACAGTAATAAGGTCCCTATTGATCCATCATTCATAGCTATCTATTTCTTCCCGGAGCGGTCGGATCGGGGGTTTGACTGACCTCTCGACCCTCGAAAGTCGAGCGAGGCCCCTCTAGGTAGGGTTACCTAGTTTGCTTAGCCGCATTGATTTCTTGGAAAGAAAAGGTGAGAAAGGTTTTGAGTTGAGCTAATGCTCTATGTAACACTTAACCCTAAGGAAAGTAGGCGCAAAACCACATGGGAGATATCCATTCTTTCTATTTGATCGTCGGATCCGGATAAAGCACGCCTAGAGTAATCGTTCAATCTCATCGATCATCTCTTTGAGACATAAGTATATGAAGCGGTTCTTTGATAACCGAGAGATAGGATTTCTCGACAAAGAGCCAAAGACTACGAGTAACATCGTGAGTTTATCTATGAACCTCTCTCTCACCAACCCGAACTTGAGGAGTTTACGTAGGTGCACGAGCTCTATCTTCCACACGCGTTCGACTTTAACTTACCGGACCGTCTCCTTACGTAGACACTTGTAAGCTTAACTTCTCGGTTCCGTTTGAGCTGTACTCACTAACTGAAGCGAGTAGTTTTCTATAAGTCGATTCCAACACCTTTTTCGTCTAATGAAAAAAAGGAGTGGAGTTCTGGGACCAAGCACGCCAAGATGCATTCGAAAGCATAAAAGAATACGACTAAGCCGCCGGTGATTAGCCCTGCCCATGACCAGGAGCGACCATTTATATGTGACATCTACGCTCTCGACTACACCTTTCGGGGCACTCCGGCCCAAAAAGATGACGAAGGAAAAGAGGACCACGTATGTATTACCTAAGTCGGATGATGGTTGGAAGCGAAGACCGATATCCTCTGTTGAGAAGGAATGCCTCGCATTAATGTCAGTCGATGCTCAAGTTGTGACATTACTTGACTTGATGAGCTGTATTCCGCCCTAAGAAGTCTTTTTTTGGCTCTCCGAATGCACGAGCTACCTAAGTGGTCCATTCTCTTGTCGCAATTCGACATCATTTATGTTCCACAAAAAGCTGTCAAGGGGCCAAGGTTTGGGTCGACTTCTTAGCGGCGCACCCTATCCCATCGGATCCCGCTCCGCTATATTAAATCATTTTCAACCGGCCTTTGGCTTAAAGATGAGCATAGAAGCCGTTTAGCTCATTATCAAGATACGGCCCGTCTTCCACTCCTCTTGAGTGCCTCAAGCTCGTGCACAAGGATCGGGAAAGGAGGACACTGGTCATGTAATCGCTAATTTCGGGTGCTCCGGCATGGTCTCTTAAGATGCATCCATACCCTGCAAAATCACCTCTAAGAGAACCAACCGTGCGTGTTCAAACACCACATATCTCGGGTCCGGGAGGGCACCATGAACACCATGTGGGAGATGGAGCAGATAAATTTGACTGAAATCTGCCAAGAGTCTAGGAATTTTCTACTCTTGGGAGGCGTCTTCCACTGCATCTACTGAAAACTAAAGGAATACATTTTTCGGTATCCCTAGTGATCATAACTATTATATTATCTCTTCCCATGGCTTATATTGATTTTGGAAAAATTTGAGAGTTACGTTCACCCAGCGAGTACTTTGTTGCACAAAAAAAGCGTCTTTCTTGATTTGCATAACCCAAAAAGGGTCTCGGACCCACTGATCTCCTTATCCCATGTAAACCGCCCTCTCCTATGAGACCGACATCTGCCGAAGGATAGATCTCCACACTTTCTTTGAATAGGAAGACCAAAAGAATAAGTGATCATGGTCTTCCATGTGCATCTGCATAAGCAGCAACTAGATCGACTAATTAGAATACTATACCACAAGAGACCAAGATATCTTGAGTGAGCGGTGCTTTCGAAGAGCCATCCAAGTAATAAAAGAAAACCGGGGTACATGGCTACTAAACCAAACCAATCAGCCCATTCAACCTTGACGGAGATTCTAT
Organism: Dioscorea cayenensis subsp. rotundata; assembly: GCF_009730915.1. NCBI lineage: Eukaryota > Viridiplantae > Streptophyta > Magnoliopsida > Dioscoreales > Dioscoreaceae > Dioscorea > Dioscorea cayenensis. The sequence goes on along the minus strand of NC_052486.1, from coordinate 14,212,239 downwards.
ATAAGACTTTCTCATGCGGAATCTATAGAATACTCGACATCTGGGCTTCTTTGTCCACACAATTTAATCACCATGACACTTCATTAGAATTTTTTTATATCTTCAACCTCGTCTCAAACTTGATACAAATCAGGGTGATAAAAGGAGGCATCATTTTCCGTCTTCAACAATAGATGCTAACCGATTTGGGCACTGAGAACCTATCACATAAAATATTTAGAAGAGTACTACGAGGGTCGACCCACATAGGCTGTAAACCGTTCCCTATAAGAAAAGATGAAAACACAACATTTTTTACGCTATGCTAATTCGAAGAGCTTCATCTTTTTTATCGGAGTGGGCTAGGTAGATCATCTCGGAACGAAAGAAACATTTTCTATTCTAAGCATGGTATTACCGAATGCTTGAGGAGATAAGGACTAAACATATCCAATACTTCTCGTTTCCAACCGCTTAAAAGCGAGCTTCAAAGCAAAGAATCACCGTCTTGCTTTTTGCCTTTGCTTGAGGCTATTTTTCGTATTTTTCAATAAGTTCTTCGAGATGTTGCTTTGATTGGGTTGTATTCTCCGAACTACGAACATCTTCTTCAGTAGTCTTGATCATGCAAGTTCCCATGAGTTCTTTGATAAAAGAGTCGAGTTGAGGGATTCATCTTTTGGATGCTATCGGTTGGAGTTGGTATAATCTACCCCTCTTTGATTTCCTTGCTTTGCCTCTGTTTTCATTAAAAGACCTCAAAGAAAGCTAACAAACTTCACTTACCCAATTGCGGTAATGAATCCATCCCTCTTCCGCTTCTGCTCGAGTCAACCAAATCTTAAGATTCCTTAACACCCATGCATCTGGAAAGCTTGAGATTCGGGTAGAGGGATCTCGGTTTTGATTAGAACCTCCTAAATCTACTAACAATGGCTTTCAAGTCCTCTTCAAGGTGTTGAGCTTTTGTCCTGAAGATAGGCGATGGTTGGCTTCTTGCCAATGAGATAGGATGGTTGAGAAAGTTAGTGGCGAGATCCTCGAAGGATGTGATGCTACCAACCCAACGGGAGACTCCCGAACCACCTAAGGCATCTCCTTCCAAGCTCTTCGGAAGAGATAAATAAGGTTGTCCTTATTATCACAGGGGAGTGTCGGGAAATGAAAAGTAGCAAGTGATGGTGTAGGTCACCTTTCCCATCAAACTTCGCAAACTTAGGTATCTTATACCCAGGGTGGTAGGTCGACATTTGGACAATGGCACATAGTGCCGGAGAAAAATTTTTAAGTTGTAGCCACTTGGGTTAACTCTAAGACCTATAGCTTGAAATCTTCCAGGGGAATTGAAGATCAAAGATGAGATGCATTCCGGTTGGATGAGGAGGGGATTAGGGTTAACCCCAAAGGATACTCTCTTTCAAATCCTATAGGCGGGGATTTGGTCATGGGGGTCCCTACATTGGGTTGTGATGGTTAGCTTTGAGTTAGGGACTGGATAGATAGACCAAGAACATGGGAAGAGGCTCTTGCTTTGCTAGGCGAAGATAACACTGATTGCGTTGAGAAAAAAGAATCGATCGGGTATAAAGGTTGCCGATAACCCAAGTTGGGTTGTGCCTATTGATCGGGGCAGGGGGCGGAAGAGTCAAGTGTCGAGTCAATTGAGACAGTTTGGACATGGTTGACCGACTGGTCATGGGTGGAACATGGGACTGCTTGACCATATGTCGGATGGTAGTCGGGGCGAGGGAGGAGTAGGTAAAAGTAGTACGAAAGAAGGGATTTCGTCTATTGTCCATTAGTCATCATACTAGTAAAAATGGGAATAAAATAGCATTCCTCCCCTTAACATCCATAGGAGTAAATGATTCATGCCAATCCGGATGTTCGGGAAGGGCATTAAAGAGGTGGTTACTGTCAGCGATCGGAGTGAGAGTCGAGGCGGCAATAGAAGGAGTAGGAGCTGTAGATGCCAAGTATCTAGGCAGAGGAAGAGAAGCGTGACTCAACAGTAGTTAGAGGTATCCATCCGCTTCAGATGAATATTACCTTATCGATTTTGATTGTATAGTTTAGTTACCCATTCCGAGCCCGGATATAAGTTTTTCAAAGGAAAGACATTCTTCAACGAGTGAAATCGAAATAGCAGCCCCTCGGCATACTATTCACCAAACATCACGAGTGGAAGCCATCAGTGGGGTGCAAAGAGCTTGTTCCCTATCGTGATGTGATCCCACTCATCATTAAAATAGGAGCCCTCTCAATCATATCGAAATTCGACATCACTTTTTATGGATCGGCGATACGCGGGTTCGGGCTTCTCCTTATATTATATATTATAGGTCCGACTCCAGCCCCAAACAAAGCCCTGAGGGTGAATTCGACAAGGGAAGTCCAATTTCTATCTTGCAACCAATGCTTGACTAAATTGATATTTTCTTTCATTTTGTTGGATAATTCTACGTTGTTGGGAGGGGCTTTATCTCCCACGAGGCGTCACTATAATCGTCCTGCCCTCGCCAAAAGAAGCTTCGAGTGCTCGCCTTATGAGCGAAGAATTAAAAGAGTGACTCGGCTCTTTTCCTTATTTATAAATTAAAGACACGAGGCGGTTCCATGGAAATATGACTATCAAGTAGTCCTTTTTAAATCCTCAGACTCACGAGTACAACCCCAATGAGCTGATCGATGAACCAATATATCTTGAGTAGGGTAGGGATGATCGGGGAGCGGTAGATGCTATACTCAGGAGGACTTGGAAAAAAGCTTCGTAATGAGGAGTTGGAAAGGCGAAGAAAGGAGAAGCACATGAGGGAGTTGTTAGGTAAGGGTTTTCATCATGATATGATGGTCACATTATGGAGCGGTTGTAGTTCAAAATACGGACCACAAGAAACCGGTCACTGAATAGGAAGCTTGTGAGGTTTTTGAACTTGATCAAAGCAGAGTGAATATAAGGTAATTGAACAATTGAACCGTAGACTTGCCCGCATTTCACTTTGTTATCGTTGGTCCTAAGCTCTAAGCCACATCGCCAAGCCTTGTTGAATGTCTGTGAATCAAGCCTATGTTTGTCATGACATTACCGTAAGAAGCTCGATGGCATTGTGGGAAATATAATAGCAACGATTTAATCACCTTCACCAAAGATCATGTTGTGGCAAGGGTACTCATTGATAATGGATCATCCACGAATGTGATGCCAAAGGTCAACATTGGCCAAACTTCCGGTGGATCGTCACACATGAGACCTAGTACAATGATAGTGCGGGCTTTTTGATGGAACACGCGAGAGGTGATCGGGGATATTGAGATACCAATTCAAATTGGTCCCTACACTTTTTGACATTCTATTCAGGTGATGGACATTGCTCCGACCTACGGTTTCTTCTTTGGGCCAACCATTACTGCTTTTTATTTTTATTTATAAGTAAATTCTATCTGTGGAACTCCTCTTTCCACCCTTTGTGAGTGATTCAGTGTGGAATTCCTCTTTCCACCCCTTGTTAGTGATTAAGTGTGGAATTCCATCTCTACGTAACTTTGCTTCAACATCTGGGCTTTTGTCGGAAAGCCAAAGAAAAAAACTATTGTAACGGAGTCTCATAGGTATATAGAAGTTGGAACCCGATGCTCTAACCTATCCCCAAGCCAACCTTGGCTATTTGAGATCAACTGCGGCAACTACTTAAGCGACTAGTTACCTCTTGCCCGAGCAAACCAACCTTATCTTTATGATCCTTCCTCACGCTTTGTTTTGCTACCTCGATGGATCGAGTGCCTCTTCTATTTATGATTCGAGAATTCTTCCTTTCGTCCCAAGGTGGGAAATTTACTTGAAAAATCTATCTTATTACAGAGAGGGGATTCACCCGTCTTCTTTTATGTTTCAAGCAATGTCGTCTTCGGGAGGGCCTTACGGGGATGAGACGGAGATTCAATCTTTTTCTAGTTCGAGGAGAATGCGTCATCGAGATTGGTACATTAAAAATACAGATCAAACCATTTTCGGAAGAGATGTTAAGGGAGTTTTATCATTGATACAAGGAAATCACTAAAAACTTTTCGCTAGGAATTGGCGGCGATGCTCCGAGGATATGCCACACTACTCGAATTGTTTACTACTATACGGATGGAAGTGTCATAGGACTTTTTAAAAAGCAGGGAAATTACGATTTTCATCGAATAGAATGAGTGTCTCGTGGTTTTCGCATGTCTGCTACTTGAAGGAGCTTCCTGGTTT
>NC_052486.1:14183017-14205517 GCF_009730915.1 Dioscorea cayenensis subsp. rotundata | reverse complement strand
CCTACGAATTTGCCAATTATGAGTTGGGTGCTTTAACCATTCAGCCATGGATTCGCTTGCAAGTGAACTATTTGTTTTTTTGGTAGAGCCGAGGATCGGCTCAAGAAAGAACATCAAAGAAAGGTGACTGAGACTTCTCCTTCGACTGAGACGGAGACCCGAACAAGCTGCTTCGGAAGGGTATTTTGGCTCGCTAATAAAGCTAGGGTCCTGATCGAGCAAGACGTAGTCCTATCTATCTACCTCTCCGGACACAATATCTTGAGTACCTATGATGGTTACAACATCTGCTGGGCATGTGATGTTTGGACATAGAATCGAGTCCTTGTGAATGGGTAGAGCCGGTGCTCTTATTTTACCACGGTAGGGGACGATTGCTTCCATTCTTGACAAGAAAGACACCAAATTCTCCTTTTTGGTGCTTCAACTGCATGTATAGGTAGAAGGAAGCTGTATGCGGAAAAAAACCTTCCGTATAAGGTTCAAAATGGTGAATTGAGGGTAGAGTAGACCGATGATCCTGTAGTAATTTAGCCGGCTATTGAAAGAAAAAGGCTTGCATCTGCTCCCCTAAACTATAACCGGGTCCCATCTCTCTCCGGACCTAACTTGGTAGTTTCCCATCACAGGGGCTTTCTATCTATAGATTGAGCCATTACCAACCAAGGATCCCATTCATTTAGAACTCGAGTTGACTACTTCTATAGATAAGGTGGAGCGACGTTGGTTCAGCATTATAGCACATAGGCTTCGCCCTACTACAGCACGCTAACACGTTGCATTGTCGACTTTGCTACCGACGTTTCATCTTAAGTGGTTCGCTACCGAGGCTCAAAGCATAAAGGACACTCCCTATCCATAGAAGCGCTTCGCTATCACTCGGCTAAGTCGTCGAACCCTCGCGGTAACCGTTCAGCTTTCTCGAGTAGTGAAAGCCCTTCTCTTTGCCCCTTAAGTATAAGTAGAAGGATAAGAAAGAGATTCTTGGTTTTTCTTGCTCCCGCTTCCTCATCTGCGCTCATCAAGCCAAGTTAGCTTTTGGGGAGGTGAAATAGCTGTTGATGTGGACATTTCAAAATGACAGACATCAAAGATATATATATATATAAAGATATATCTTTCTATATATATAAGGTCACGCTTATCCCGGACTGCGTTCCGGGAAAAGTAGTCTACTTGACAGAAAGTGGGGGCACTCTCTTGTTTCAACCCACATTACTTTGATAGTTGTGGGGCACTGTGTATTTACTGACCTCTATGAGTTGTAAGTGAATGGGGCTCGGTGCGTGATGAACGGAAGGGTTCATCAAGCCATTTCTCGCCTCAACCCCTTAAAGAAAAGAATTTAGGAGGAGGGTACTTTTACTAAACTAATAGGGGCAATTGCATTGCACCTGATGTGAGGGACCTCTCGAGACCTTATGTTTACTTTGTAACTAGTGGCCGGTTTCCCGTTCCCGTCATGAAAGCCTTTTTCCCAGTGCGCGGAGACCCAAGGAGGAAGGTGTTAGTGCTTTCTTATGGGGTCAATAATGCTAATCCCTCTTTTGTGCCCTGGAAGTAGATAAGAAAAACGCGAAGCGTTCTCTTGGTTTTCCCAACCTGTTGTTTCTTTTAAAGGCTGCCCTCTCGGGATGGATTTTGAGTGCAGGTCTACTATGAGGATCCCATATCCCGTACATTGTCTTTTCCCCTCACGGGTTCCACGTGGTTCCTATGCCGCCGTCTTTCCCGGTCTTTTTCTTTTAGTGCTTCGACCCAGAGCGATACTTGATGCTAGTTCGATTGGATAAGATAAGCGCGCTCAGCTCACTCAAGAATGGGGACGGCAGTGGTCCGCCTATAAGCTCGTTTCTGATCTTGGATGCGAGTACATCAGAATCAAGCACCACTCACGAGCGCTACCGCGCATGCGCTGCGGATGCGGTAAGGCACCACTGATTGTGCCAGGGACCAACTCCGACATGTCGACTAGGTTATCCTCATCAAATTATAACCGGTAAGGGAGAAGTCAGTTTCTTTTTCTAAAGAACCGGAGCGAGCTATACCGGGGTGAGGGACGGAAAGGAAACTGTTCGAAGAAAGATATTGGGGTTCCCAATACTTCTCCACGTCCAATGAGATGCGCCAACCCCGGTATGCTTTACTCTAACCCTATGACGGTTCGAGACGAACTTAACACGAGTCTCGGTTAAGAATGCGCGATGATCTACGTTTTGTTTCTACACGTAGCACGATTCCATGGATAGTTTCATTCGACGTCGTTTATAAGTGCTTGTGCGATATGAATGCGAGCGTTCATTCCTTATGTAGAACATTACTTTTCTCGGGTTTTTACACTAATATGTGTGTTTTTATGTTACTTTTCTGCAAGTAGGGTTGTGAGGTTGAGTATGAAGGAAATAGGCCAATCACGGATCATAATGCACCCAATTTTGGAGGAAATCTTGCTAAAGGTTCAAACGTGAAGACATAGTTCAGTGTGTGAGATGCTAGAGTGTGTGCCAACCTCCTTGTATTCGAGTGGGCACATCCATTTGAGAGGGCACAAAGGGCAGTCACATTCGAGCATTCCGACTTATGCACATAGAACAAAGAGCTCCACCGAAGCGTGTACACCATTGAAGAAGCAAGTGATCCATGACATGAATGTGTGCCCGTAGCGTTACCCGATGAAAGTATGGAATTGGGGAATCTATTCAGGTCGAATCTGTGTAGCAAAGCTAGGTTAGAGATTGTTGAGAGGGGTGAGTCGAGGAGATGCGGGGAGCGTCCCCTCCCCACACGGCATGATAGATTCTACCTCCGTTTCTTGAGTTCTTTGCAGCCATAATAGAGTGAATGGTCTAAGGGATGAACTTCCGTTGGGGCTTAGTTGCGCATGCAGCGAGTGAAGCGATGAGGTGATCTTAGTATCTAGGGCTCAATTGTGGTTAGGGACCTTCCACCGACCAAAGGGTTAAGTCTATAATTAGGAAGAGATTTATCACTTGGAATCCCTAGAGGTCATTGCAACTCTCATGCAGAGTGCGAGGTGTTGAGATTGTTTGATTTCTCCTCCGGACATGTATATAGTTAGGCATAGTTGACCTTAGATTTGGGACTATGTAATTAAGGATTTTCACGACTCACCATTACATTGACTAGGAAGCATAATATAGGGTTCTTGTACTTGAAACAATTATCCTAGGCGCAGCATTATCCGGTACTCCATCTTTATCGATTGCCTTACCCCGCTTCTTTACTTTTTGCTCTCTTACTTGTTGCTTTTCTTGTTGAGGAATTGAGATCATTATCACACTCATGATCATTGATCTTTCATATAGCAGAATCGAATTAAGTATACTCTACTCACAGTGGATTCGATGCCAGCTCACTCGGGGATTAATGCTTGAGCAAACCCGTGCACTTGCCGGATATCGCCAGAGGACCTTGTCGATCGTGATGGAGGACATAGCTTCACGATCATCGGCTTTGATCATGCCACTGGGCATTTGATTGGGGCGTTGGACAATGATGCGAACACTTTTGTCGCATCTCTTCGATCTACGGATACGGTGGCGATCATCGCAATCTCCTCACGGTACCCCGCGTGCGTCGGGGATCCGATTAGTCATAGCGTCGTAGGTCTTTTCTTCGCGAATCGGCATATCGAGGTTGGGATGGGTTGGCCCTACCGCTTCACTTTCACTTGGGCGGGGCCAAGTCGGGTGGGGGCACTGTCGGGATCCTTCCCCACACACAAATTGTACGTGGGGTTTTCCTCAGCTGATGCTCGAATCATTCTCGGATGCCTCGAGAGGCATCCTTTCCCTGTAGGCGCAAAGCTGGGCACGATCCGCTGCACGGGGAACTATGACCAATAGAGTCGGACCGAGGCGTCATCTTTGTTTTTCTTGCTAATGGTTGAAGAGTTTCTTTCTCACGAAGGTGCGGGGACGTCAGCGAGTCCGTGCCTTCCAGTACTACCACAGGTCGTTCTTGGGCGGATCCGCTCCTAAATATAAAGAGAGGGATGGGGGAAGGGGCGGGCCTCTCATATAAATAGGGTTATAGAAGAGAACTCGGCCACCTATTTTCATTCGACGTTTGAGGCGATTCGGTGGCGAATTGGTGATCTAATGTGATCGAGGAGAAAGCCAAGTTAGCCACCTTTTTCGATGCGGTGATGTGACCTACAGACTCGGCCTTCACTTTTTGAGACTTCCTCTATCTACATCTCTATGTGTCAGCAGCACTTCCATATGGGGAAAGATGGGCTTACCATGTTCCATCAATAGCACCTAACCTATACTGATTTTGGCGGACCGGCGCTCCACGGTGAACTCATGCGGTTCCGAGCGTGCCTAGAGGCGAGGCGAATCCGTTCACGCGGTCCAGCGGACCAACACCATTCGAAGGTAGATGAGTCAGCCCTTCAGAATAGGAATCTTTGATACTGGCTTACACACATTCGCTCACTTACATTGTCCCCTCAGCTCACCATAGCCCGCAGGTATGTCGTCTCCAGGCTTCACACAAAATCTTCACGACAACATATTCATTCTTGAGTAGGGTCAGAGCGAGAATGGGTGTTACTGATGGGAACTTTCATATTGCTATCATTGTCTTCGCGTATGCATACGACCTCTTAACATTACAACACTGAATCCCTAATCCTTTGCTTGCGTGCGGTGGCGGTACCAACATCCACTAATTGTTGTTTCGAGATACGGTTGACGGTTGACATCTCTTATAATTGGATCGATCACGAGAAGCAAATTGTTTTGTGGAGGAATCAATATCTCGACATAAGCAAAGAGGCGGATCTTGTGCCACTCCACCAGGTCGTATGAAACTAACATGCATCCTGGCTCCGGACTCTTTCATAGAATTCCAACAATTTCTCGCTCCTCAAAAAGCCCAAAGGAGCGGAGTTGATGCTCCCACATCCATAGCATGAGTAGTTGAAGCAAGTGAATGATTTGAAATTAGGTTATTTTAAAAATTGAAATTGAAAAGACTTAAATGCAGTGATTTTATACACCCCAAAGGAATTTACTCGACCCATTCTAGGTCTCACTTAGCATCAAGTATGCGAATCCGTATAGAGGGGCCACCTTCCCTTTTTACTCGGCCACTCTGCTGTTCACGGTTATCAAAGCGGAGTGAGGGTGGAGCAGGACTACCCTGACCCCTACGTCACGCATCTATTAGAAGCAAGTGTGGTTCACAGGTTCCAGCGAATGCTCGACCTATCTGCAAAAATCGTGTGAGTGTGCGGTTATGCTTGGATGCTTCACCATGGAATAGATCGACCGAGTTCTGTTCTTTTTCCGGTGCACTCGCTTTGTATCTCGACACACAAGGGAAGGACGTGGTGGGGAAGAGCGGCACCTAACCTCTGTAGCCGATCATTCATTGGCATCTTGCATTCACGCCTCCGTTTGGTGCTGGCTCGGGGATGTGGTTGATAGATCTCAGTGAGTCTTAGTGGGTCAGATTGGCCCCACTAGTTTATCTCCTTCTGTGACTGTCTTTGTTGTCGATGCCGCCATATTCAATATGTCCTTAGAGTCGCGCCACGCTCTTACGCTTTCATTGTGGGTCGGCACCTCCGAGAAAGAAGCGGAGAACTTCTGGTGATGATCACCCGGGGTATGCACGCTACGCGCCCTTGACGGAGCACTCCAGGGACCCGACCAACGCTCGTGAAAACCCAGGTCGGTCGGTCCTCCATTCATCCGACCGGGATGTGTGGATAACGAGGCCACCTTCACAACCTTCTCCCTCTATCCTATCAAAAAGTAAGGTAGGGGCGGTTCGCTTGAGTTGCTCAACCGCCCCTTTGCCCAGTGCTCGTGACGCTACGGAACCTCCACTGCCGGGGGACCGAGCAGGGGCATAGCTAGCGGCATAGGGAGCCTACTCAGCGTCAGTGGCTTCGTGCCGCACTGGAGTGATCCAATATAGTGGTTCCGCACGTTCCACCACTTCTCCGTTCATTTCCAATACTGATCGTGAAACACCATGAGCAGCAGGATGTTGAGGTCCGGAATTCGAAGTGAAATTCTTGATTTGCCCGTTCCTAGTCGTCATGGGAAAGAAAGGCAGAAAGAAATAAGAAAGAGATTATTCCCCTAGAGCTTGTCCAGTACCACCAGTACTAAAAATGCATCTCCTTCGCCCGCGCGCGTCTACCTGGCGCTGCCACCTTGCATGCAAACGAAGCACTATTGGCGGCAATTAATAGCTCACTGAGCGATGATTGATGCAGTCAGTGCCCCTCGATTGATTGTTCCAGATAGAAGGATCATGGCGCCCCGGAACCATGACATCCAGCAGCAGCAGCATCTCCTTGCGTGCAAGAGACTTCTATGCCGGCCGTTATTCCCGGCTCTGTGTTGAAAAAAAAGCTTAGTTGCTTTTTGCTTATTATTCTTTGCCAACCAACCACTTGGTACCAAGCAAGCGGTTAGCTGTAGCGCTTTCAAAGTAGAAGAGTGGTCTCTTAGAAGTGGTGGTGTAAGATAAGAAGCGCCCTCTTTGTCTTGAAAGAAAGTGAGTAAGCGTAGCGAAGTGTATACGTTAGATAAGTAAGCAGCGTAATAAGCCGGCCTTTTCAGAAAGTCCCCAATTCAATTGAAAACGAAAGAAAAAAGTCATGAATGCCAGTGTCCCAGAAGAGAACATATGATTGATTGAATGAAGTGGCTGGCGTGGCGAGAAAAAGAAGTCTTGGTCCCATGCACCATGCCTGTTGCCTGCTCTTGTCATGCAGGCTCCCCACGCTGAATAACATTGGGGCTGTTTGCCTTTGGTAAAGATAGGGAAGACCCGCTCGCTGACCCCTCTCCTCCTTCCTATGGACGACAAAAGCAGGGTGCTCCCTATTACATTACAAATCTATAGGGCAGAGGGCGTATAAGACTTGATTTGCGGCAGTCAAGGTCTGTCTTGTATAAGCGAGCAAATTGGCGCCCCCTATAAATATAAAAAAGGCCTCTGGCAGGGCTCCTGTTCTATCTAAGCGGGAGCAGGGTTCGCCCTCCGCGGGGAGATGGAAGGGCAACCGTGCAGAATGCAAGGCGTGTGTGGAAGCGAGCAGGCAGGAATGAAGGCTGCGAACGATACACTGAATTTCTTACCACCTGGTGCTTCGACCACATAAGAAATAAGGAAGAACTCAATTCAAATTCATTTCTAAATGAAAAACAACTGAGGAACCTTCAGCTCTTGGCGGCCTTGGAAGGTCGATTCGACGTCAGTGGAAGGAAGAATGCATCAACCACGGCAGAGAAGAAAGGACGGATCACCTGCCGATCTTTGATCCAACAAAACTATGCCAGAAGAAGAGGATATACATATTGACCGGCACAAAAGAAAAGCAATCTCCATCAATCTACGCTCATTGAGGAGACGGTTACATAGAAAAAAAAAAGGGGGCGAACGAAAGAGATGTGTGGCTGAGGGGAGGAGAGACAGAACGCATGCATTGAAATTCTTGATGTCGGAGGTTCGAGAATCTATGATAGGAAGGACATTTAATTTAAGGCTAAGGAAGAATTCAAGGAAGTCCATTACTGATACTGAGAAGTGGTGATCTCATCTCGTCTTGCTTGCTTGCTGGGAGAGAGGAAGCTTCCGGACCACCTTTTCCAGCCAGATAGCGAGCGATCACTCAGCAATGATACCGCCGGCCGGGAATAAGTACCTATCCCTTACGGGAATCGAACCCGTGTCTTCGACATGAAAAGACGATGTCCTAACCACTGGACGAAAGGGACCAAAAAGCAATTGTTCATATACCTCAGCTCCGAGAATAGAAGTGCTTCGTTTTCTTTCTATACGAAATTCATTTGTGTTCATGTTGGCGATTTCTGATGTGAATTCGGCGGGTCGTCCCCCCTTCCTACGCTACGGGTTCCCCACCGACCCAGTACCACCTCCCGACAATGGAATAGCCGACGCGGCCCTTCAAGTCATATTTTTTAATCAATTTTTTATGCAAAAAAAAATGTCTCTCAAGGTGCAAGGTGGAGACTTGATCAACTGGCCTGCTTAAATTTTATATGTTCTATTCAAATTTATTCTAAATAACTAGACTTTGAAAAACAATAAGGTAAGCTTCTTTCAGGTCCCAATAAGCTACTCGTCCAGTAAAGCTTCACTTTGTCAGAGAAGACCAGAACCGATTCAATAAATTTCGTCCCATCAGTCGAACAGGAAGGAAGATTCTGAGGTGGGCCGGGTATCAAATTCTAAAATTTTCAAATGTTCTTTCTACTTTCTATAAGTTATATAACAGTTATATCAGGAATAGGAATCCAATAAGGCTCAAAGGCCTGAGTGTGAGCTATCTATCTGTTACAAAAACAGATTCATGAAGGTTCCTACCTTACCCCTAACTGGCACTATGAATCCCATCTAAATAGATGTTCCTAGCCACGAGATGAGGGGAAGCCCTTTTTCCCTCTTACTCCCTTTTTTTAACTTTCTTTTTCTTGATTCTTTTCATTGTATTCCATTCCTTTCCCCATCGGGGCGACAATTTCTAATCTAATAGGAATTTAAATATGAAAATGCATGGGATAGAACTGGCGATGTTACCCCTTTCAGAAGAGAGGACGTATAAGGGCAGATATTTGGAATACGTCTGGAATCCAATCCTTTTATTTAAGGAGGTAAAGAGAAGAAGGCCATCCTATCTCTTACTCTTAGTCCTAGTAAGTTAGACACCATACATTGGACTTCGCGTGTAGAGCTTATTAGTTCCCTAATCTAGAGGGAACCCCTCTCTTCCTTATTGATTCTTTTCTGAAAGGCTGGTTTATTTTTTAGTTGATCTGATCTAATTAGGTATAAGAGAAGGTCGAAGGGAATGATAGAACCGAGAAGATTTTTCTTTCAAATTGCGAGGAAGGAGTCTCGAGAGAACACATAATAGAGGACATGATAGAAAGAGAAAGCCAAGCCCCGACGAGTGGACATTTTCATTTCTATCGCCTGCGGAGTGTAGAGCTGGGTGCTCATTCCCAGTTCTTTTTTTATTTAAATTGGAATGTTTTTTTGGAAAAGAGAACACGAAGATTGAAAGGATCGGGTCCTATGATATGAACAGTTCCGTTACTTCATACTTCAAAAGTCTGTTTTATGTTCTTTTTCTTTGATAGGCAAAAGCTTAATTAGGAGCATAGGAAGACGGGGAATCTAAAGCTTTTCTTCAGCTATCCTATTTTCTGTCTGGTTCTATGGGTTCTATATCTATATGGCTGACCTCCAGCACCTTGCTTTATCCGCCGATCTATAACCAATCTCGCGCGTTTTCGTACACGACCCCATCCTCGAGAGTCTTATTCGTTTTGTTTTTATAGAATACACCTTAGCTTAGAAGTGCCATCCATTATTGAATATGAATATAACGTAAACACCTCCTTCACGTCTTAGCGAGAGGGACGGACGAGAAAGACGAAGACGAGAAGAGAAAATCGCCGTTTTTTCTTTTGATTTCCAAGCCTCATTTTCAAGGAATTAAATTGGACAACATATACAACCCTAGTATAGGATTCTAGAATAGAGAGACCCTAGATTGAGCTCAAGCCATTTTGGTTGAAAGTCAAGGCCAAAACAGATCTTAAACCATCGAATCTAGATGAATAGATATTCATTAGGTATAGGTCATTTCCCATTTAATGTCTCTTTTCTTTTACCGCAAGGTAAAGGTAAAGGAGTTAACAAAATGAAAAAAAAATTCCATCCAACCTTATACCATACCTTTTTTGTAGGCCAATACTGAGTTCTTTTGCCATTTCTTTCGTGGAGCATCGTCTTTGTTGAATCATTCACCAGGGTGCATTCAAGAGTGATGTAACCTCTGCTATCTTCTTCAAGAAAGAATTTTCTATGTTATTTATTGTTTTCTTTATTGATATACATCACTACGAAATAGGATTAAAATGATTCCTTATCCGAATGGAAAAGGAAGGCTATCCATCCAGACCTTCAGCCTTTTTAGATTCCTTTCTCGAATTACTGATAATAGCATATAGAAAAGAATGTTTTTTTCTCTGAAAATCGTTTTTTTTTCTAAGGTAGAATAAGCCAATTGAAAACCCTTTTTTATCATTCTCAATTCCATCCAGACTTGACTTTCTTTTATATATGGTCCAATTTTTGTTTGAGTAAACCCAGAGTGAAGAAAAAAACTGGCTTTCCTTTCCAAGTTTCACCAAAGTGATTGCCAAACAATCCACCTTTTTCTCAATGCTCCTGAAGTCCGAAAAGTTTACGGAGTAGACAGGGGTCAGAGAAGGTAAGTGACATAAATGGTAGTCGTGGACTGGTACCGCAGTCTTCCTTCTTTTGATTCCTCACTCTGGGATAAGATAGTGTATTCAGTGCTCGCGTAGCGGTAGAGCAAATCAAATAGCAATGAACCCTCTATATATACAGTCTTTCCTATCCTACCAATAAACGAATGACTAGAGCTCTCGATACTCTATACGAGTCCAAGGGTAAAGATAGGCGGATTGACACATCTGAGCAGGCAGGGAAGACTGAGTGCTTGGAAGATGAATGAGAAGGAAGGCTATGTGAGGCTTGGGCGAGAGAGCAGGTCTAGTAAGGCCTAAGATTGCATTTGCATCATGTGAAAAGTGCAGTGCTCAAAGATATTTCCAATCTGAGTTTTTTTTTTAACAAGTAAAAATAGGCACGAAAGGGTCTGGGGATGTCTTTCATCAGCCAGCACCTTCAACAGCCAGTGGGACAGATGCCGACACAGATTCTATTATAGATTCCAGATAGGGTACATGACCAGGCAGGGCGGGATGAAGCAAGCAGCAAGGGATTGGCTGAATAGAACAGATGCAACCGGGAATGAGATCTTGAATGGAAAGAAAGCGCCGTACGTACTGGAGTTAGAATAGTTTCATTTTTCTTACATTCCACGTTCCGTTCCCGAAATGGATCCTATCCCAATCTTTTCCAACGACTCAAGCATCTTTGGAATGAAAGGGATTTACAAATGCTTAAGTCGGCTTTTCTTTTTTAATTTAAGGCAGGGGCAATGTTCTCAAAAGAAACTAGGACTCAGTATCAATCTAACTACTACTGCTGTTCCTAGGGTACCAAACCAACGCAGCGGGATCTGTTTCAAATTAGACTATCAAAGGGTGAAGAAGAAAAGCTAGTCCCGCAAGAAGTCTCGTTTAGTTCGTCGTAGGATTTCAGGTATGGTATATCCTAAACTAAACGCTAGCCCTAGTTTATTAATAAGTCATAAAGAATGAAACCTGACTTTCTTTTCTTGCTATTTTGAATGAGAGGGGAAAAAGAAGGAAAGCTACTGACTACTAATCTAAGTGGATGCAATCCAATCGGACTGAGGCAATGAAATGATTAACCAGAGTATGGTTATGGAGATTGATTAGTATAGGGCCGCCCGCCAATGGTAAACGCTTTTTTCTCAAACACAGAGGAAAAAACTTGACTTTACACCTTTTCAAACCGGTCCTATTCCATCTCGTTTTCTATTCTCTGATGATGGTTTCTTTTCTTTTCCAACAAAAAGAAAAATCAATTCCACGAGCGGATCAAACGAAAAAAATCCGGAATCTGCTTAAAAGATACTACTTCCCCTTTATTAAGGTAAGGAAATTGGTTCACTCAAAACAAAAGCCAAAGAGTCCGAAGGGGGAAGCGGGTCGGATCTGGAGAAGATGGTGCGGAAAAACTAAAATGGATAAGCCCTGCTTTTTTCTTATTCGAGGAGCTCTTGAGCCGTATTGATATTGGGAAAGTAACTGGAGCCCGCTTTTCTTGGATTCTTCGATGAGCAAGCTATGGAAAATTTCCACGCGGAAGAATTCGCACTTCCACGTCAAAGAGGAATCAAAACATCACGTCTTTCTGGGTCAATTCACAGACTCCAACCTGCCCTAATAATAAAGAAGATAAGAATCTCTTTATCTATTTCATTTATTGAATAGATTCTTGGTTCAAAATGATCAAACCAGAGTCTTTTTTCATCTCTTTCGTCAAGTCTCACTGAGACTGTTCTTTAGAAACGTGCTACGGGTCCTTGCAGCCAGCCCATTCGTTTCTAGTAGCCATTGAATTTCCTTTTAGATTTTCGCCACGGAATGGAGGATTGGAGGGGCAGCAGACGCTGCAAGTCCGGACTCGATAGTCAAACGCGTGGCTTTGACTCCCTTTCTTCTTAGTGATAGGGTTGCACCAATAGCCTCCTGCTTCCTTTTTCATGAAAGGATTGTTACCACATACAGACGAAGCCAACCAATTTCAAAATGGAAGAAAGAGTCAAGCATAATCAGGTTACGTTAAGGTCCCATTCACTATCATACTGTCGAAACCTCTATCTTACCTCCGCTTCACGCGCTACTTTACTTAAGCCCTTCTTTCGCTTATTATGAAGATTGTGTATAACATATATATTCCAATATTCAATGAAACAATATGTAAAAAGTTAACTGAACTGTGGAATGTATCGTCAGTCTTGTAAGATCTTTTATGAAATGTTCTTCCTGCGAGCGCGAGCAGAGTCTCTTTGAAGAGCTCCTCAGTTCTATACCCTTCAAAAAAAGAAAAGAAAAGAGGCTTGATGGAAGTGAGTTGAACACTTTCGGAGACGCCTTTTCCAATAGAAAGGGGATGCCGGGGAAGACTTTTCTTTGTTTTTATCTATCCCTCTCTCTTTTTCTTTTCGCACTTAGTTTATCCGATCCGAAATCCCCTGTTAGACACGGGGAATGCAGTGCATGAAAATCTAGATCTTTTTTATGAAAAAATGGAAGGCAGCATTCACGAAGGAAGGATAAAAAGAAAAAGAAAAAAGATCGATTCCTTTTTCTTCTTGGGGGCTTCGAAAATCTTCTATCAGAGTTGTTGTCACCGATGGCTCTTTCATCAGGTCAGCAGAGGAGTATTGCATGCTTGCTTGCGGTACCGTTGTCGATCCAGCCCATCCTTTCTTCTTCTTCGTCATACAACGGAAAAGACTTCGTCCAGTGCTCAGGCTTCTTCTTCGAGGTTTGATCCTACTTCTTCTTTCTTTTTGTTACGAAGGGGAGCCTTAACCCGAATTCTAAACCGGCGTGGCACTGCCTTCTGATCAATAGAACAGGAAGAGGAGAAAAGAAAGACCACCAAAAGTCACGACCACCAAGATACGCATAGTAATTCGATCTTTTGAGAACCCATTTTTTGAAAACTACCATTTTGGGGGGCTTACGCGTTACACACGGAAGATTGGATTGCCTGAATCACGAATTTTATATACTGTGTTACGATCACCTCATATTGATAAAAAAAGTCCAGAGAACAATTTTTTTCATGGAAATCAAGAAAAAAATTTCTTTTCATAAAAACGGAAACGCATGAATTGCGCAATAAGTTCTTTCGGTTAAAACGCCGTGCGACTCGGAGGACATAAGACTTTTTGGTCAGGCCAAAAATCTTGCCGACTGGGTGCTCCTACCCCACCATGCCTAACCCTTTACTTACCTTCCCTTCAGAAGAGAAGGTATGAAGCGTGGGAAACTATGCAAGAAGTTTATGATACAACATGTAACCTTAAGTTAAGGAGTGGCGGCTAAACTCTTAATTGATCAACGCGAGTGAACTGTGCTTAGACGCTTCGTAAAACCGCACCGCATCTACGAGAGGAGCTGATGGATGATTGGGCAAAACCTTTCGATTCACGGAATGTGATCTGGGACACGATGGGAGTTAGCGTGCCTCGGTAGGCAAGAGATCACCGGAGTATAGCACAAGATCGCCTTTTCTTGCTGCCATGGGGTCAACCTGTGAACAAGGTAAACCCAATGGGATGGGAACCAAAAAACGGGAGGGTACCGCATTGGGCAGAAGACGATCCAAAAAGCGAAGGCTCACCCTTCAAAGTGCCGGGTGAGATAGGCGACAGGTAGCTTGCTTCCAAGCCTATAGGCCGCGAGGAATCAAGAGATCTTTGCCGGTGCTGACTTGGATCTCGGGTGACGGAATAAGGCGGCCAGAAGCGACGAGCAGGCGCGGTCGAAGCTTGGCTCTAGCCGATAGGCTAGCAGTCAGCTTGGCTACAGCGAAGCGCTTACCAAGCGCGAAGGAAAGGGCCTTCCTTCGCCACTTGAGCCGTATGCGGGGGAACTCGCACGTGCGGTTCTTAGGGGGGGAGAACGTCGGTTGAGCCATTCCATCCCAATAGCGTATATTTGGAGCTCAATATGAAATCCGTCTTTCTTGCAAGACCCGTTCGGATAAGGGAAAACTCCAGAGATTGCTTCGAAGTCAGATCCTTGCGTTGACCCTTTCCTCAACCAGAACCACATTCTAATTCTATACGGTATTCTGATTATAGTCGAGTCTATTTTAAAAAAGAAAATTTCTTACGCGCAGTGCCTAACTGTTCCCTGCTCTTTTGGCTTTCTCATTCTTGTACTACACCAACCTCTCGATATGCCCGAGAAAAAAGGAAGGTGGGAAATCGACCATTTCCCCGGTTCCCTTATACCCTCAAAAGTAAACTCCTCTTGCAAAGCAACGTACCGGTGACTGCTTTTGCTTTCACTCTCATGGAATGAGACCGCCTTCAACACATAAGCCCCACCATAGCTGCATGAAAATTCCTCCATCTAAGAAAGATGTTCTGTTCGGCTGGAGAAGACGTCTACCTCAACTACAAGGGTTCTGTCCTTCCCTCATTCAAATCAGACTTTTCCGTCCTTGGACTTTGATTGTTCGTCGATTCTTCTCCCGAAATACATAGCTTCCGCTGGAGCAAATTAAATCCAGATGTAAGCATTTTAGCCAGCCGGAAGTGCATAGCTGTAGGCCCTTTCACCAAATCATTGATCTATTGAGAACTACGAAGAAGTGATTTACATATTTTCGTGGAATTCCGGATCCGCTTTTAGTTCATCGCTTATTCATCCATCCGCTCTATCAATTTTTTTAGTTGTAGCGGTAACATGCCAATCTGGTTGGTTCGTATTCATTCCCGCCGGTCGGGATGAACATGCGTAAGTTTCCGTCTCGATGGAAAAGGGATTGTTTCAAGAGAAAGCTGTATTCAACAATCCGTCTTTGACCATAAAAAAAAGGAATTCGTCCGCATAACGAGCAAATCTGAACTTTACTTTTCATGCCTATATACTATACTTCTATAAAAAAGTTCTTTAGTATTACTTTACATTACGAACCTCTAGCCTTTCCAAATAACCGTTTTTTTGTTTGTAAAGGCTACTAAGGACCGGGCGAAGAATGAAAGTCTGCTAACGCCCACGGGATAAGATCCTTTTTAGATCAGCAAGGGAAGTCATCTACTCTGCCAAGGCAAGAATCGAAGACTACGGCTTACAAGTCAACGACTGCAGCTTCAACTCAATAGACTACAGCTTATTAGAACTCAACGACTTTATCAACTATCAGTCTCCTACTCATGTTTGAAGGGGATATCGCTGACATGTTTGAAAGAAAGTTACAGGCGGTGATGTATGTATTTCCACTTATTTTATTCGAGGGTCTGGTTTAAGGAAAAAGATGGACATATAAACTAAGCGACATCCAACAGAAGCCTAGGCTCGAAAGAAGGAGAGAGAAGAAGCATATGACTCATAAGCTACTAGCACGAAAGCCTTGCCAACTACGTCTACGTTACTTACTAGCTAGCCTAACAAGAGAAGTACTGGCCAATGGAAGTACTTACTTAGCCTACCGAGCCTATCAATAATATAGAGGCGGGCAGAGAGCCAGCTACTAAGCCATATTTACCGAGTGGAATGAATGTATGTGGATTGGACGGCAGATCAGGGCAAGTTCAAGTTAAAGAGTCTGTGAAAGCGGAACTAGTACATAAGAGGGCTTGAACTAGCGAGATAGGCTATAAAATCGGCAATTGAATTGATAAGGTTTTCAGCAGTTGACCGGGAAGGGCTGGAGGGCAGATTCCGTTAACAATTATGAAAATCCTCAAAAAGAGGACAAGACAAAGACTGGTTCACTAACCCTGGGATTGCCAGATTCAAAATATCCTTAAACTAAAAAGAGAAAGAAAGAGTAGGGGGGAAAAAAAAAAGGTCTACTCGTCAAATCTGTCTTTCCACTTATGAAAAGGTTATAGGAGGATCAAAAAACCATGGAAGAGACAGGAGGTAATGGCGGGGAATCTTCACCGCGACACTCTGGACTGAAGGCCCACTCGCTCGGACTTCCCTTCTTTGATGAGAACCAACCTTAGCTCGCTCACTCACTTCACTGGTCGAGGGAAGCCCTTCTTTCTTTCCCGGCGGAAGCTGAATGAAGATCACTCAAAAGGGGATTGACAGAGGGCTCATCAAGGAAAGCTAGATTCCGGCGAGGGCGAGCTTTACCGCTCTCTTTAAACAAGGGCCGAGTCTGATTTCTCGATGGGAGAAAGATGTTCACTGGGGGGCTTTTCCACACGAAAGCTTATGCCACCCCTTTTAGGTTAGGAGAAGATCAAGTTATAACTATGCAACTAGGTATGCCGCTAGTGCAGGTTCCAAATTTACTTCTGCATAACTAACTAGCTCAACAGGATATACCGCTACTTTTTCAGGTGGTGTTGATGGATGAATCGAAACACAGTGGGTCATCTCGAAATCCTTACATTCTTTTGTAATACCCTTTATTTTCTTTTATTTGTTGGACGTTACGGATTAAAACCAATGGATCGAACCTTGGACCGGCTTCATCGAGGGTATTTACCGGGTTAGAAGGAGTCGCGCTTTGTGGAGCATGAGTTGGGAGGGGATTCCGCATAATGTTGGCGGCGAGAGTCGTTCCCTGAGTGTCTTGCACTATCACTATCACTTTCCCTTTCTCAATCAGATCTTGAATGGCATGCCTAAACGGCCAGCACCTATCTGTCCAATGACCATTGTTTTGGTGATACAAGCATTTGGCATTGGGTCAAAATTCTTTGGCAGGGGGTCGGGGTGTGGCCTTGGTTGAAGAGGTACCAAAGACCTTGCTCGACTAGCACAGGCAAGAGGGTTTTCCTAGGTCGGTAAATTCCCTACGAGGCCTATCTTGTCGCCTACCTTTTCCAATAGATTCTTGCTGTTGTGGGATCGGAAACTGCTGCATTGGTTGGAGTTGCTGGTTGAACATCGAGGTGGATGGTTGGCCGTACGCGGGAGTAGGCTGAGGTTGACTGTATACACGAGTAGGTGGTTGAACATAGGCTAACAAAGGTTAGGGGGCGGGTACAGATATATGAGCTGACCTTGTTGAGGAGTAGGATGGAGAGTCTGAACATCCCTTATCGGCTTAGGACCAGGGTTATTAGGGCTAGGCTTCAATTCACTATTGCCTCGTTTACCATTTGAGCTTGATGGTGCATAGGAAGAAGTAGGCTCGTTCGACGGATGGGAGTTTTCCGGCTTTTAGGGCAGCCTCAATCCTACCCCCTGCCAAACTCAATGCCTGAAAATTTTGAGGGTACTGCCCCTTTCTTTTTTTCGTCCTGAGTTTCATGTCGATCTGCTCCTCCTCCTAAGAGGATTGGCTTTAAAAAGGAGTATTAAGAAGGTTCCCCATAAGGGGAAAAGAAATAGAAAAAGGGAAGAAGTGAAAGGGGATCAAAACAGAGGAAAGAAAGAGCTTTAAGAAAAGCATTGGTGAGCCCCCAAACCAAACTAAGGGCATCAAAAAGAATTCAAATACTCCATATCTAGTGACACATGTCGTATTGGACTCATCTCCTTCGGCTATACGAAGGTCGCTAGTACCCGGACCTTCAGTCTAACTTTGTGAAGTATCTACCCCGATCAAACAAGTCAGCAATAGGGGGAAGAGGTTCTTCTTTTTGGTTATGTTCAGGACTCTTTAGTCAATACATAGCCGCAAGCTCCCGTCGCGCTTCCGCTGAAACAAAACTGGTGCTCCAAAAGGCTTGCTGGTAAACCCTGCAGCCAAGCTAGCGCTTGCCGAGCTAAGGCTGCCTCAGCTCCGCTAGCTCGGCTGGTGCCATTCGGTAAGGTGCAAAGGCAAGCGGCCTAGCAAAGGGCGAAAACGAAATTAGGTGGTCTACTGCGCCCGCCCTCCTCGGTGGCAGTTCCGCAGGAAAAAAAAAGGTCAAATGCAAACTCCAGCAACACTTGCTGAATCTCCTTAAGGATAAGGAAGGGGTGCCTCCCCTTAGACCTTACTTATGGCTCGGACCCTCCTGTACCACCAAGGCAGACAGATACGTCTCCTAGCCCTTGCGCAAACCTTTCTTCAGCAGCATGGCTGAAACCATTATACTAGCGCGCCTCCTACTTTGCCTTCACAACCGGCACCATACACGGCGCCTTGTCATCCATAATGCAAAAGGAATTCAGGTGGGGTAGGGCTTACTTAATTAAAGCCTCGCCCTGCTAAGGAACTCAAGTCCCAAGACCACAAATCATCGAGTTGCACCGCCATAGAGTTGGCTCGGCCTGACCAGCCAGCCATCCGGATCGACAGGCACGCCCCTCGCAAGTCCCGCCAGTAAGTGGAGTCTTCTATAATCCTTCCGTCCCGTGCCCTAATCACGGCTTGAGTTATCCTCCGTTCGGTCTTACTAGTATCCTTCGCCGAACTCGCCTTAAACCTTAAATTAAAGTAGGCTACAGTCTAAAATACCTCCTTTCTTTCCCGCCGTAAGCTAGGCGTAGTGCAGTAGCTCTTTGGGATAACAAGAGACCGACTGATGAACGAATTCAAAATCTTATGTTCCTGAGGGAGTGAGTGAACGGTGCAAGCAGCAAGCGGGGCAAGATCAAGTGTTGCGGTTTGCTGAATCGGAAGAAATGTTGCCCGCTCTTTCGTCACAGCCATCAAGCTAGCAACAAGACGACTAAGCCTATTCGCCCAACAAAGAGGCCGCCTTCGGGACTGCTTAACAGAAGCAAGAAGAGCAACAACAACTAGACGTAGCAACCCGAAGGAACAAGACGACTTCCCGCCTTACCGCTTTCCTGCATTTATCTTTTCTTTTTCCTTTCACCTCTTTCAAGTGAGGTCCCCATTACTTCTATAAGAAGTAAGACTACTCTCCTTGAACTTGCCGAAGGAGAACACAAAGCTCCACCCCTACCCTCACGTCAGGGCCTCCCTCCCGAAAGGGAACCCCATCCACTAATCCGCGCATTCCCATGAGGCCCTTCGGGACAACAACTCCTGACTTCCTGACTAAAGACGTGGACTTGAGTTGTCTTGAGTGTGCCCCTGTGAACCCCTATACCCGCCCCCAACCAATCCCGCTTAAGGGCTTCCCTTACAAACAAAAAAAGAACTCAAAGACAAAACGAGTCGCAACTAAGAGAAGAGGCTAGAAAGCTGACGAAAGGATAGGGCCGCTAAGACGGGAAGGGCCGAGGAAGAGTGGTTTCCCTTAGGGACCCAAAACAACCTGAGGCACAGCGTGGATTGACTGCCCCCCTTTCTGTGACTTGCCAGACTAGCCAGACTTGCCGGCTTAGCCTTGACTTGGACGGCCTTGACTCCCCCCTGATGAATAACCCCCAGCTTGGACTACCCTTGCTTAGCCTAGCTTAGCCGGACGTAACTCCCCATATCCTTTTGAAACCTCCGCCCCGGCTGAATCCCTCTCCGCTTGTGCAAAGCTTCTTCAGATCAGCCAAATGGTCCTCTGCTTCCCGTGTTTCTTCAACACAGAGAAAGGCAGATTGCTTGAGTTGTTAGCCCTTGTGTGGAATCAAACTCCCGATAGCCTGACTGGTTTGCCTTATTTTCTTTGCTTTACTCTAACATCGGGTTATGGCGAGTCCTATTCCTATATCAATCTTTTTCCTCACACGGCCCATATAAAAATCTCTCTATCCCGGTCCCGGCTTTGGCTAATAAAGCGAATGCTTATCTTTCCAACTTTATAGGAGTAGGGGCTTTCAACTTCTTCCCGTCGGAATCTCCACTCAGTATAAAAAGTGCTTATTCGGCCGGCTTTCCACCTTTCTATTCACGAAGCTATTATACAATAAAAAGCCAAATGAGCGAAGAAAAATGTTGAATTGAATCGGGCCAGAGAAAGCAATTTTATTCTCTATAAGCTTCAATGGTGCGAAGGGGGAGCAGAAGAAATGGCCTACTATTTTTGTTCTTCTATCGATTGGTTTTTCAGCAGAGTGGGCCGGACTATTCCATCTCAGTTCTTTCTTTGCGTAGAGCCTTCTAGCTAGCAGGCTTAGAGAAAGGGGTGACTTCGTTTTCCCTTTCGGGTAGCGCGAGTGAAAATGCCAGCTCCAGAACAAGGGAAAGAGAAGGCAAATGTTAAAGTTCCAGTTAATATAAAGTTTTTCGTATCAGGAACATTAACAAATAGTGTGAAACTTTTTTCAGGCTATGGTGCTTTTTCTTTCTTTCGGTACCACTTCAACCACAATAATGGTAAGTTCACGATGTCCCTGCCAAACCAACCCAGAAGAAGAAGGCAGATTAGTAGGCGAACTTGAACCAGAACTGGAACTAGAAGATGCGCTTGAGCAGTCAAGTAAAGAAGCGGTCAAGTCAGGAAGAGGAAAAAGGGATTCCATTTCTGTGTTTACGGGGGCTGTGTTGACGAAATTACTTCATTTTTGCGTTTATCCGAATGAGAGTTCAACGATCCTTTGAGAGTACCTATTGGTCTGGGGTAATTAGCTAAGACTCGGTAGTCCAACCTGTCACAGTCCAAGAGCTGTTAGTAGACAATAAGCAAGGATTTCCCTATCTGAGAATGAAAAGTGGGAATACCCCCACTTTTCAGTGCAGAAAGAAGGACTTTCTATCATTAAAGAATGGTTTCCCGTACAAAACTTGTACGTTCTCCATGAATCGGGCTTGACAGCAAGGGGCAGCCTAAGAAGAAAGGGAAGGCAGCGAAGAAAACCCTTACTTAAATAAGGCGCGCTAGCGCCCTTACAATACTATAGGCTTTCGAGCCCTTTACAATATATATTATTATTAGTAGGGTTGCCTTTATATTATATTACTTTATATTATATTAGTAGGGCCTCTCTCAAAAGATTGATTCTAGGATAGCTTGTTCTGGACTTCCCTATAGGTTCTGCAGAGGCAGGGGTTCAAAGCCCTTTGAAGAATAGGGCGCCCCAGGGGGCATAAAAGAATCTTTCTTTTGCCAATCAAAAGGGCTAGGGTGGGAATAGATAAGTAAGCTAAGCGTGGCCCTACCAAAGAGGTGGGTTGGTTTAATGACCCTTCTTGATCGGTGATTCCGTTCGGCCGAGCCAGCTATCGAAAGAGCCCACCTCGGACTGAGAGATACATCAAGGACAGGAAGGTTGGATAGCTCCTTTACGGGATGACTAGTTCAGCCACGTAATCCATCCCTAAAACTGTAACTCGATCAAAGGATGTAAGGAAAGCCCCCTACACTAAGCGAGCTAGAAGCTAAAGTGAATCTGTTTTGGCATATTCTTCTTCTTGCCTTGTCGACGCTGAACGATAGAAGTACCTCGCTTCCTTCCTTGTCTACTAGACCCATACTCATATTACGAATGTGTTCACCAGACACCGGCCCTGACTTTGACTGTGCACCTGCCCCCTTGCTTTGACTAGGAACGATTGACCGGGAACGAAAGACCCCATCTCTGACTTTTGACCCGTCCCTTGCTTTGACTTTGCTACCTTGTGCTTTTGACCGGCTACGAAGGAGTCCATTGCTTGCTTTTTACTTTGAATCCCATCCCTCGCTTTCACTCACCCCCATATATCATGTCGAATAGATAGATTCACTGACCAGATACAAATACGAGTACAAGAGCAAGATTGATTGACAAATAAAAGGATAAGAAAGACATGCTGAACAGAAAGACATTGCCGAAGCCCTCAAACGGCAACCTCTCCATGTCCTTTTGACCCTGCCCCATATGTTCACCAGACAATATCACACAACACAGATCGACCCCTCAATCGCCGGAAGCCCGACCGCATTCAATCATTAATCTGCCTTCGGGCTAGGGAAATGCCCCTGGCTTATACAGAAACCAAAAGAAAAAGAATGAGATTAACCAAAAAAAGAATGTAACGAGAGCCGAAAAAGACATGCTCCGACGAGAGCCATTACGAGCTATCAGGTAAGGTGGAGGCCAACTAGCCCTAAGCTCGCTAGCGGACTACTGATCTACTTTTTGATCCAGTTTTCGCTAAAAAATTAATCCTATGAAAAAAAGAATTCATCACAGAGCATCCGTCTAGACTCTAACCGCGCGCTACTAGCTGGCCAACTCCCTCCACCAGCGCACCCTCAATGCTACGTCCACTCTACCGCGCTGACGAAACTCCATCCACTAGCTGCCTTACCGCTTCCGGCATTCCTGCTTCCAACCAGCCTAAGCGTGATAGCTGCACCCAGAGCAAGCAACTTGGATAGAAACATCATTAAGAAAGATAAGGCATAGGGCCCTGACTCAATGCCCGGGTGAACATGCATTCTTTTATCTACAGTACACGGTAGACTGAAAACCAACCAAATCGGAAGCGGAATCATCTCGG
>NC_052486.1:14129370-14182017 GCF_009730915.1 Dioscorea cayenensis subsp. rotundata | reverse complement strand
ATAGGTAAATAATGAATTCGCTCTTCGCCTTCTCTCATGTATCGATCATGGATTCCTCAAATCATAAGCCGGGATGCGACCCACATATTGCAGCCCCTTGTCAGCCAAGACTGACCTCTCATATACACGATCGGGGTATTCTTGTATTATCTCTCCCTTTCATAGAAAGACTATCTATGTAAGGTATGCATCATCGATATGCTTTGCAATGATTCATTTGTCCCTATTCTCATTATTAAAAAAAAATCTTATTTATTGGCGAAGAAGGTCAATGCAAGTAATGCTAAAGTCTATAACTCACACGACAATATGGATAGAGAGTTCGTACAACAGAAGGTCGAGCCATTTCGCCTGCCTATTCAAAACGTTATATCCCTAGCGTATCACCACTATTCTTGGGATGACGTGGGAACCACATACTGCTTACTCACCCTCCTCACCAATAAACCGGAGCAGCAAGTGAGGGAAACCCCAAACGAGGTTTGTATGTGTACAACCATTTTTTCGTGCCAGACATTCATCGATCCTACCAATCTTTACACCATGTATCGCATTTCTAAAGACCATAAGAAAACATCAAGCAAATCTTTCTCAAGTGAGATGAGGAAGGCGCGCTTAGCGCATAACCATGTACCGCTAAAACGCAAGATTAGCGCCAAGAAGCAACCCTAGTTTAAGTACTATACTAGCCCTACCCCAACACACATTATTGTTGTACTTTACTCGACTCCCCACCTCCCCGCTTGTCGCTCACCTGCACGTGGCTTATTACGGGTCGGCATTCCCACGTTGCCTCGACTCTTTAGCCTCCTAACGGAGAGAAGATGAGGAGTCACCTTCTCCTTTGAAACCCACAAGACGCTGTAGGTTTATGGATGGATTCCGTAGGTCTCCTCGGGCTTGTTCCGCTTACTGGACTTTGTCGGAAAAGAGAGTAGGTTGAAGGGTTTCATTGATTAGTAAACCCACGGCCGGTAAGGTCGGGACCGTGGTCGTCTGGCCTCCGGCTCTTTCCGCTTCATCATAAGATCATCGAGACTGGATTAAACAAATTGGTCGTTTGACTATTACTTATTGAAAAGGAGCCACCGGCTCACATGTAGTCACCTTCCTTCTTATAGTTCCTTTGTCACGCCGGCCTCGATGACATGACATTCTCGCTCTATAGGCCTACCAGATTTATGATGGTTCCCCATGATCCAATAAACTCCACTTAGGTCTACGCTACACGATATTATTGTTCCATGGAAGTGGGCGGCTGCTTTTTAGAAGTTCGCCATTTTTCTTTTTGACTAAAAAGGAGAGGGATCGAATTTCTAATGTATATGCCTGGCTACCCAGATGGCCCCACCGACGAGCCAATCGAAGCATCAAGCAACAACCCGCCCCACCGCCTCTTTTCTCCCTAAAAACCTTTGAATTTTAAGTTGGTAAAGACCCACCCTTGTTTAGGTCGGTCGAGTCCCCTCGGACCTCTGGTGGACATCAAGCTCGCCAACAATGAACTATTTAGGATCGTGATCCTCACTATTCTACATTATAGTCTCAGAACTCGGGATCTGCCTTCCACTCGAGATCGACGGAGCCTGGCTTAGTTTAGATAAGGAATAAGGAATAAGGAACACAACCACACGGGGAACAAGGAACACCGGACCATATCCGCTTTGTGCCATGACAATCCTACCCGACCATACCGGACCTAAACATATTAATAAAGATACCCGGTCCCCTACCAGAAATCCACACGTGCAAGCTCCCATGGCTTGGCATTGTCCTGCCTCCGAGGCACCGCCTCGACTGCATGGGAGAAGGGGCTGAACCACGCAAACTTCTCGTGTTCAAAGCATCGCATCGCGTGAGGGAGCAGTGGTGAGTAAGCAACGCCTACCAAGCTAAGCTTTTGCCAAAAAGGCTAGATCGCCTCCTACGGCGCCGCTTTATTTAGATGATCGCAAGGGCTGCCTAAGGAAAGTATATAGGTTGGCTCCCCAGCTCCATCTCGCCGTGCATCCAGCCCGAGAGAGGGTGTGGTCCTCGAGCGTAACTACTTTGGGCATGCGGCCGTGGTTGTCCCAACCCAAGGTCATTTGGGCGAGGGAGCTAGGGTCCGGTGGTAGGACAAGAGATACCGATCGGAGGCATGACTGGACCTTGAGCAGTGCTTTCATCAAATGACGCATGTGGTCTCGAGCCATCTCTATCCCAGAAGGCAGCCCGATTCAGCCCCGGCCTCGGCTTCTGGGAAGAGAATATGCACCGAGAATAGAGAGCTCATGTTAGCTAGCTGAGGGCTTTCTATCCGTAGTCCCGCCAAGGCCTCGACAAATCATCCCATCTCATCTTCTTCTTTTGGCTAGAATTGTAGCCACAGCCATGTTAGCTCCACATTCAAGCCCTTTCTATTTCTCGATCTAAAAAGGTCACTCGTCAAGAAGCTTCCGGCCCTTTCCCATTCCGCTTGTGCTTGCCTATTAAGAGAATAGGTCCCGCCCAAGCCCAAGAGCTCCGCCTTTCTTTCATATCATCTGGCTACTCACCGGTCACGCACGATCCCATAGGAACGATTTCAAAGGTGCCCTAAGAAGCTGAACGTGCACATCACCCACAGCTTCTTCCTCGCCGGGACTTCTACAAAATGAAAATGGCGTGATCGTCGTATGCCTCAACATTAGGTTGCCCGGTGTATATCCCGAGGCACTGCCATGGGCCGGCCAATCTATCACCCATATACATTCTAGGCTTGGCCCCGCGTGGAGAATGCCCTCACGATGCCACAATTTTAGTCAGCTTATTATCGCAGCTAGAGTGGATTTCGACCGCTACTCAGCATGGTTCTCTCCCTCCATCCTTGGAGATCGGGCCCATCTCGCTCAGTGTGATCCCTCGCTCTCACGCTCGAGTGTTTGGCCATCGCTTAGGCCGGGTGCCAGTGACATTTCGGCCACTGCGCCACCTCCGGGTTCTTTCGCACCGGGTAGTATTTCTAGGACCCTCAGTGCCCCTGATCAGCACCGGCCCGCCTCTATGACCCAAAACTAAAATGAGCCTCTGCGGGCGAGGTTTCGCAAATATTCCTCATGCTGCGGTCTCACCTCGTCCATTCGGTTGGGTTAGGACATCCGAGCGATTTCCCTTCACGTGATCCAAACGCGTCTGCACAAGGCGCATACAACAAGAATAACAATAAGACCAATTGAGACTTCATAAGAGACCACATTTGAGTTTATATTGTAATGCTCCTAGAAAGGCATATTTCGAATATAGAGGACTCCAAGTTTCAACAATCCACTTGGAATATCACACCCCACTATGAACCATACGAGCACGTCTCCGCCATCTCCCACCGCGTTATGACTTCATACCCCAACCCACACCTTGCTCTAGCCCCGTCCTCCCGCATCTTTCCTCGAAGCGCACTCGTGGAAGAAGTATCCGCTTGGGACTCGAGTAGAAAGCAACATATCTCTTTTTCCTCCTAACCGAATACGCCAAAATCCAAATGAGTGCTGGTTGAAGTCCGTCACGCTGGAGACATCTTTTCCTCGAGGAGGAGGCTCTCGCTATCGCCCTCATAAATGATGTTAGGATCATCGCTCATCCTTGAATCCGAAAAAGAAAAAGAGAGATGTAACAAAAAGAAAATATATAATAAGACTAAATAGGATGTCGACATGACTCATTCACGCCAATTCTCAAAGTAGGAAGGAAGGCGCGAAGCTACCGCTTAATTCAATGCAATCGCAAAAGCAAGGTAGCTTGCTTACTCTCCGCTCCAGCGCGCTAAGCGGCAAGGAAGGAGGCATCTAAGACTAGGACTAACATTAGTACAAGAGGCATTTGGGAAACCTATGAGGGAAGAAGCAGTCTGATGGACGAGCCAATCCGGATGACGTGATAGGCGGGTTAAGGGAGCTTTGAGACCAAGCTGAGCTGACATGGAGTGCTAAGCCTACTATACATATACGTGATTAGTAAACCCGTGAAAGACATCGAATGAGGGAACTATTTCACAGTAGGTGATTGATCGATAAGTACCAACAGCTTTCTGGTAGCCTTCTTTCATTTCTCGAATTGTCTTGTGAAAAGTCCTCGCATTAGTATAAGTTCGCTGACTACTGTAAGGGCGATCCATCTTGATGACGAATCCATCTTATAACGAGAAATAGAAATTAATCGCTCGATGTCTCCGCCTGCTCTTTTCCTCTTCAACTCCCAATGAACAAACATGATCTTGACCTATCATCGTTCAATTTGGTTGATCCTGATACTTATTTAACTCATTCATCTTGATGTTCCCACCGATACCTAATCGAAGCAACTGTAACCTCAATGGTTTTTAGGAACTAATTAGGTCTAATTCCATCCATTTTTGTTGAGGCAATTTCTTACTTGTTCATCGGAACTGATTTAGCTCCCAGATATATGGACATTCTTTTATCCTTCTCCTTTTCCCCGTCTTCTCTACCGGAATCAAAAATGGGTGTCTCCTCATTCCTCGTAGAGGAACTTTACTATAGCCATGAATGCTTCTCCCTTGGAGTGAACTAGGTCTTTCTTGAGCTTTTATTTCTCAGCTTAAGGGAGATTCGGGAAAAGATGGAATAGGAAGACGTGTCAACGAAACAAGATACTGGGTCGAGAAGGAGTTAGCAAAGTTAGACAAGATTGGAATGGGCATAGGAAACAGTGTATTGATGTACCAGACTGCTAATGCTCAAAAGTTGATGCGATGTATCCACCTAACAGCCTGTGGAGACTTTTATTATTGGTATATCGATGGGTCCAAAGACGATTGAAATAGGAGCCAAGCCTCGATAATGAAGCTTTTGAAAACTGCCAGCACCTGTTAAATACAGGAAACAAGATGAATGCAAGTAGCTTAACCGAGCATCTCACACCTCGAAAGGTACCCCCACATAGGCCTTCCCCGAAACCCCTACCACTAAGGTAAACAAAGTAGAAAAGCACCAATTTCTGTACCGTTCGAAGAGCTAAGAAAAGGGGATGTTTTGTTACTGGAATAAGAAAGTGCTTTATAGTCGAAATGATATAAACAAGAATACTCATCCGAGCCGCTAGGAATATGTACATATGGAATATGAGAATTTCCACCTTGTTGAAAAATCCTGATAGCACCAAGACTTGAATGAATAGCCATCAAATAAGTAAGAACAACCAAGATCCAAAAAGAATTTTCGCGTAGCTTCTTGTCTTCTCATATAAAGAAATAGGGTTGTAATAACGAAACGGATATGTGAGATTTGTCCCTGCCTTCTAGTGAACAAGAAAGACATGGATCTATATTCCATACGCAATCAAAGGGATTTCGCGATGCTCAAAGAGATTAGATTAATTATAGTAATTCCCTTGCTTAGTTTTCGCTCAGCTCGTTGCAGTACTCCTTGCTCATGGAGCAGCACACCGGAGGATTTTCATTTCACTCTATTCTATATGGGCCCGTCACTCGACTCACGAAAAAGGAGTAGAAGCCTTTCCTCCTGCCAATTTTTGCTTTTACTTAGCCTTCTCCTCCGACTATCTATTTATGTGATATTCCAATCTTCCAACATATATATATGTTAGGGGATTTTTCTTCCAATCCTCTATCATTTGTTGATAGATAGGGCTTTCGCCTCGACGAGAGAGGTCGTCAGAGGATATTGTGGAGAGAGCTGATACATTAAAATGGACTATAGACCTCTATGAACTACCTTTTATGTTATGGTTTCCTCCTATACACGCTATCAAGTTCCGCTCAAGATTTGAATTTTAAAATAGACTTATTTATTTATTCCCACGAAAATGCTATTGATCCCATGAGGACCCATCCCCGTAACGTAAAAAGAATGCAATAATGAAATTGCTTATAATTCAACTTCCACACTGGAATGCGAGCCACCGCGGTAAGAAGCTCGCACCAAGCCCCGAAAGACATAAGCTCGTGCATTCCATTCTTATCTCCGTGGGTTCAGCTCCTCATTATCCCAAACATATCCATCTGGTCTGTCCTCAACATGGTTTAGTAGTAGACCCAATTCGGTCCTACTAAGTATAAGTAAGGGAACATCCGACACATCAAGCTAAGATAACTCTAAGGAGGTTGTTCTCGAACTTCACTATTTGAGCGAAAGGGGAAAGAGAATTTTTATTCGAAAGGGGAACTAGTCTTCTTTATCCTCGTTTGCGTGGAAGAGAACATTCCTTGAAGTGAAGTAAAAGCCTTAGCCTTAAAGTAAAGAGAGAGAATTCCTGAAAACTTTCCCGCACTTTTGAATGATTTTTCTTATTACAAAAAGACTAGAATAAGTAAGGCTCGAGCAGCACTAGTTCCGACCGTAGAAGCATGCATCACAAAATTTTAGCATCGCAAAGACAGGTAGCTCACAAGACTGTGCTATGGAGGAGGCACCACCTGTGCCAAGAATGAAGCTAGCTCATAAAAGAAGATCTTCTTTCCATAGCCCCGCCAAGCCACCCAAAGAAGCAGCACAAGTAGCAATTCTATCTGAGAAAAGGAGGCTAAATGGCTTCTTCCATGAAAAAGCTTACTTATCCCATCTCTATTCATCGACTCGAGGATTTCTATAGCGATCAAGGCGCGGTATGTACACATGATGTCGAAATTAGGATAGGAGGACTGAGGACGAGGTCGTGGACAATGGGCGGCCCTCGTTGCTCATAAGCAAGGCTGAGGGAAGGACTTTCATATTCCTATCGACAAGACAAAGTCTTATTTTTGATATCTTTGGTTGAAGATGATTAAGTTGCCTCCTCCGACTCACATTAAGCCTGGTGATGATAAGTTAGATAGGTTTTGTAGATATTGCCACAAGAAAAAGCAATAAGGGTCATGGTACGTAGGTAAATCGCGCTGACCTTTCCGTGATATCATAAGCCTTCTAGATAATACATTGGTTTTTGAAGACGGCAGTACGAGTCATCCCCCACCGTGTATAAAATTGAGACCAATCCTCTCCAAAATCATCTCGCCACCGCCAACATGGTCGTCGCACTTGGGAGATGCTGATGATGTGATTCCTTATGTATCTCGTGGTTCCGTGTCAGCTGACAGTCTACCGATCCGCTGATCCATCTCTTCGCTTTGTTCTTCTAGGTCCGCTGACTCGGTCTTGTTCGAAGCTTTATTCCCCCGCCTTTTTCGATATGGTTGTGCACACTCTTTCATTACTTCTATGTGTTTGCCTTTGGCCAGAGTGAGACTAACGCCAGCGAACTTGAGAAGCGCTCTCGGCCGTGCTTTCTTCAAACTGGGGAGCACGTCATGAGGGCCAAGTGCCTCTCCCAAGCTCTCATTTTCCAATGTGGGTTTGCAGCTCCAAGCTCTTCCTCATATATATATATAGTATGAGCTTTTTGCCACTTCTTCGCCTCGTCAGCAGCATACGTATTCCTCACACCCTCGAGGATGAAAAAGACTTGGTTTTCAATCTCGTGCCCGCCTACCTACTCATTTAAAGTGATTCATAGCCCCTGGTGGGTTTGATCATCCCAGATACATGATGGTAGACCCGTCCGCTCAGCATCACGCGTATCAAGGCATCGAATCCAACAAATATCTCGTAATCAAGGTCTCAGCCCAAGTCGATAGCTCGTGGACTCGAGGTCCCAGGGAGAGGGATCGCTGATCGCTGAGGAGAGGCGAGATTGGCCATTGAAGGACTGGGTCTCCATTTAGATTAGTTAACAGATTAGAAAGGCAGTGGCAAGGTGAGAGGCTTTTCGTGGAGAAGAAGGGGGCTACGGCATCCGAGCCGGAAGGGAAGAATCGAGATGGGAGCTTCGAACCACTGCACTCAGCTTATCAAGCCCCAATCATTTTATTTTTAAATTTATATATATATATCGATGAATGAGGTCAAAAACAGAAGCTGAGCAGGAAGTCGAGAAGTCGCTATTAGACCGAATTGAATCGATCAACAAAACAAAACAAGCAGAATCGGCTATGAACCCTCGAACGCTGAAATGATTGCACAAAGTCTGGATGGGGTAGTTTGCTCCAAAATAGTCCACCCATCCTCAAATTGGTCTTCCAAACAAGATGATAGAAAATGAAATAAACTTGATGGATCTGGTGAGATTCCAAACAACATGAAAAGACTAAGATGGAATAGAGATTGGACAACTAAACAAGTACTAGCTGGGAAGATTTACAATCCATCGGCTCATGCCATCTGGACTTATGAAGAACGTGCACTCATCCATTCATTGTCCACTCAATCTTTCCCATTGATGCTTTTCACATGTCAGTTCACCTCTTCTTAACTCTCATCCCGAACCGAAAAGCAATGATGAAGAGTATATTATGGAAAAGCCCATCGGTAATAAGGTCCCTATTGATCCATCATTCACAGTTTATCTATTTCTTCCCGAGTAGCTTCGGATCGTGGTTTCGACCGACCTCCGACCTCGAAGCTCGGAAGCAGTCCCCCTTAGGTAGGGTTACCTAGTTTGCTTAGCCGCATTGATTGCTTTGGAAAGAAAAAGGAGAGAAAGGCTTTTGAGTTGAGCTAATGCCTATGTAACACTTAACCCAAGGAAAGTAGGCGAAACCACATGGAGATATCCATCTCTTTCTATTTGATCATCCGTCCTGGATAAAGCCTCGCCTCGAGTAATCGCTTGATCCGGGTCGATCATCGCACGACATAAGCATAGGTGAAGTGGTTTCGATAAACGAGAGATAGAATTTCATGACAAAAGAGCCAAAAGACTACCATAACATCAAAGAGTTTATCTATGAACCTCCTCCACCAAACCCGTAACTCGTCAGAGTTTAAGTAGGTGCTCGGTAGCCTATCTTCCACATGCTCTAACTTTAATCTCTACCAAACCGCCCTCCTTACGTGAGATAATTTTGTAGCTTAACTTCTCGCATCCGCTTAATCAGATCGCCAACCGAAAACTAGTAGTTTTCTATATGTTCTGATTCCAACACCTTTTTCATCTAATGAGAGGAGTGGAGTGCGACCAATCATGCCAACGTGGACTATAATGCACCTATTTTGGAGGAGATCTTGCTCAAGTTCAAACGCTAAGACATAGGGTCGTGTGTGAGATGCTAGAGTGTGTGCCAACCTTCTCGTGATTCGAGTGAGCACATTAATTTGAGGTACAAAGGTAGTCACACTCGAGCATTCCGACTTTATGCATATAAGAATACGAGATCCACCAACGGTACATCATTGAAGAAGCAAGTGATTCACTGACGTAAACGTGTGCCCCTTTGTGTTACCCCAATGAAAGTATGGAATCTGGGAGTATTTTCAGTATAGCACTCGTGAGCATCCCAGCCAAAAATAAGAGAATAGTAGAATCCACACGCGGTGGAAATTATCCACGCCTGCGTGGAAAAGTTCCACAGGGGCGTGTGACATCATACACGCCTGCGTAGTCGCCTCGACTCCAGCCATATTTAAAGCCGATTTTCCAGCCCCACCTCAGTATTCTTTTCTCCATCTTTCCCCAACTTGTGAGAGGGTTTTGGCTAGGGTTTTATAAGTGTATGGCTTAAGGTCTTGAGAGAGGTTCTAAGGGTTCTGACTATCGTGATTAAAATTAGGAAGAAGGTTGGTAGGAGAGCTTTCTATTCGCAGGCGATCCTATACCCGGACTGAAGGAAACCTTTTGGACGATGAGTAGAGGACTTTCCACAAGACCATCTGAGCAAGACTATCGAGGGGTTTCTTTATGGATTTATTGCTTTTTACATCTCGATTTCTTTTGATTGTACTAGTCTGCTGGAGAGCTAAAACCCTAGTGGGTACTTGTTTGATTGTGAAACCCGAGGATGTATCTCGCTTCATTGAACTTTTTATTATGCTTTCAATAAATTGATGTTTATTGTGAGTTCCAACCTTGAATGCTTGATTGTATGAACATTTCCTAGAGTGACACTAGGGTTGAGAGAGTTCTTGTTATTAACCTCGTGGAGTGAGTCGATACACCACGAGCTGCTAGACAAAGCTAGGTTGAGAGGATCGAGAGGGTGAGCTCGAGAGGCATAAGAGCCCTTTCCCTCCGACGTGATAGATCTCTACCTCCTGCTCCTTTGAGTCTCTTTTATGCCATAATAGAGTTCTTTGCCTTGCCTTCTCCTTACTTTTGCTCTCTCTTACTTGTTGCTTTTAATTGTTGAGAATTGAATCATTATCACACTTATCATTGTTGATACTCCACATAGCTAAGAATCGAATTCAAATGTCTTTTACTCCCTACTCCCTCGTGGATTCAACCCCGCTCACCCGGATTATTATCGACAAACCCGCACTTGGCAGGATATAAGCAAGAGGTACTTGTCAAGTTTTTGGCACCGCTAAGCCGGGAGTAAATATTGAGTTGAAGACCCGAGCTTGAACGTGACACTTCAAGGCGAAAGGGAAAGAACTCCGCATAAGAACATCCTAATCCAAATTGATTAAGAAGTAGATGGATCTCGACAACATGGCGTAACAAAATCGAGCAACAACGGACACTATCTCGATTATGTTAGACCTTCAAAGTGTTTGGGGACACAATCGAGTATCTAAGTGCCCCCAATCACACTTTTGAATTTCGCTAAGCCAGCATTCATCCATATGCTCGCAGCATAGCTGCGACATTCAACAAGCTACTGATGAAGATCCAAACAAATACATAAAAGAGCTCGAGGTGTGTGACATGTCGAGGATAAATGGTGACGGATGATGCCATCAAATCGGTGAGCCTCCCACTTCCTTAAAGGGGAAAGCAAAAGCGTTACTACTCATTACCTAGGGCATCAATCACGACATGGGAGGAGATGGTAGAAGCTTTTCTAGCCCGTTATTCTCCCTCCCAAAAATCAAGAAAGCTAGGAAATGATCCATCCTTTATGCAGTGGAATTGGAGTCTCTATTCGACATGGGAAACTGTTCAAGGAATCCTTGCGCAAGTGTCCACAACACGGATTCCCGAGGGGATGATTGTTCAAACTCTACAATGGTTTGAACCCCGAGCAAGGCAACTCTCGATGTGGGCGGCAAGAGTACCTTAGGTAGCAAAAACCCCGACGAGGCACGCCAATTGATTGAGGAAATGGGGTTAAATAGCTACTGCGGAACGCTCAGGAAAAGAAAAAGTGGCCGTCTCCATGAAATTGATGCGTAACTTACTATGCCCAAGAGGAGAGTTTGAGCAGCTATATCTTATAGCTTCAAATAGAGTTGCGCCGTGACAAATTGTAAGGCTGTGGTAGGGAGGATATGCTCCTTCCGATCGCCCAATCGTCAGTAGGTGATGTTTCTTCGCTTGAGAATGTTGACTTTGTAGGTACTTTGAATGAGACCGCAAGGAATCCATACAAGAACACCTACAATTCTAGGTTGGAAGAATCATCCCAACTTTTCATGGAGTAATCAAGGACTATAGAAGACCATGGGGGCTATCGGAGTTCCAACAACAACAACAAGCCACTCATGGGAAAAACATGTGGATTTCAGCTTTGGAAACCTGAATGACGGATTTGGAGAAGGACTTGGCTAGATTTGTTCAATCGACAAATACAAGGTTTTGAACTCGGCCGAGGCTACATCAATGAATCACACCGCCTCCCTGCACAACCTTGAAAATCAAGTTGGGCAAATTACGTAAATTTTCCTAAAGGCCACATGGAAGTTTACCACAACACGAAACCAACCCGAGAGAATATCGGGAAGGCGATCGCCTTTTGAGAAGCGGGTCGTGAGGTTGAAGAGCCACACTAAACCAACCCGAAAAGAACACGCACTCGAGGTCATAGAGGTTGAGAAGGGAGCAACAAAGAGAAAAAGAGGTGGCACCCCCATCTTTCAAGCCAAGAACTTTTATCCTCTAGATTAAAGAATGGGCCAAGGGATGATCAAGATAAGAAGTTCTTGAGTTTGTTCAAGCAACTCCACATTAATGTTCCTTTTGTTGAGGCTTTGGCTCAAATGCCTAAGTATGCGAAGTTCCTGAAAGACCTATTGACCAACAAGAGGAAATTGGAGGAGAGTGCTCAAAGCTGGGTGCTTGATGCTCATGGTCGGGCGTGTTGCAAAAAGAACATGCCGAATCAAGAAGAAAGACCTCGAAGCTTCGATTATTCCGGTAACATCGGAACTTAGGTGAGGAAATAGCATTGGCAGATTGTGGGCAAGTATCAACGCTATGCCATATACTTTCCCAAAAAGCTAGGCTTGCGGAGTTTAGCCTACCGGATGACTTTTACATATTCAAGTGACTAAATGGTACGACATCCGAGAGGCATCATTGAAGATGTGCTTGCCAAGGTGGGACAAGTATATTTTTCCGTTGACTTCAGATGCTAGATGTTGATGAGGATGCATGATGTACCTTGATACTTGGGAGACCGTCTTGCACTTCCAAGCACTGATTGACATGGGACAGCT
The DNA here is from genome assembly GCF_009730915.1 of Dioscorea cayenensis subsp. rotundata. NCBI lineage: Eukaryota > Viridiplantae > Streptophyta > Magnoliopsida > Dioscoreales > Dioscoreaceae > Dioscorea > Dioscorea cayenensis. Next base: position 14,169,610 of record NC_052486.1, on the reverse strand, counting down.
GAGAGCTCAGCGAGAGTCGGAGACGATAGCTCACTTACACTTGTCAAGCCATGCGACATTCTCTGATTTTGATGACATTTTTGTATTTTCTAGACACCACCATGAGATTGTTGATGAATATATACGAGAAAATGTTCGAACTGGATTTTGTATGAAGGGTTTGTTCGACTCAAGAGGAGGGGCAAGAAGAAGTAATGATGCTTGGTTCACCCGAGAGGAAACATCCTTCGGGAATCTCAAGAAGGTGCTCCGTGAAAATGAAGAGGGCTCAAGATGCAATCAAAAATGCTCCAACACTATTGGAGACATAACATGAGCCAAGGAAAGTTGGATTAATCCATTGCTAGGTGGTCCTAAGTTCGATAGTGCACCTCTACCCCTCAAGAAACTTTTGCTCATCATGCTTTTCAAGTTATGGGTAAGAGGGCAACTCTTCATTCATGAACCACCGCTGAGGTAAGAAAGATACGCCAGCTTTAGTGACTGTTTAAACAAGCCGCTTCTTGGGAGGCAAACCCAAGTGTTTACTCTTCGTACTTTTTAGTTTGTAGTTTGTTTGCATGAATAAATTGTTAGTGTTGGTGTTTCAATTTTTGAGTGCTTGTGCTGCGATTTTATTGTGGGTTTTTAAAAAGAATTTATTGTATGTTTGTTTGAGAATTGGGCGTAAGTTTGGTCGCTTTGAGTTCTATTTTTGTGTTTTTATCTCGTATATTTTGCACAAGTAGGTGCGTGCTCGAGTGTGTAAACCCTGCTCGTACTAGTTCTCGCAGGCCCGCAGTTTTTCTAAGTCATCCAGAGAAAAACACACGGGCAGTGGAAATTCTACACGCCTGTGGGTGTGTACTGTGAACTCTTCCAGAGAGGGCACAGGGGCGTGTGGGCTCGCCTCGTGGATCGACCATGTGAATGACGCACGCCTGCGGTACTTCCACACCCGGCGCGTGCCTTCCCCGCAGAGTTGGGCAGATTTCTCCTGAGAACACACGTGGGCGTGGACTCGCCCTGCGGGCTGACCTCTGTGAACCACGCACGGCGCGCTAATCTCGCACGCCCGCGGTAAACTCCGCAGGTGGATCCCTCCATCCTCGAAAAACACAGTGCGGCCCCCCGTGAGTTGAGGCATGAATCGCCCATGCCCTGCGGGGAATTTTCCGAGACGGGCGCGGTGGGCATCTTGATATTTTTCCTCGATGACCGTGGAAACCACGTGGCGCGTGCGTCTGCTCTCGTGGATCCGGGCGACGGGCGTGGATCACTCGCGCACGCCCGTGGGAGATCATTCTAAGTTAGTGAGAGTTTTTCCCGAGAGCGCACAGGGGCGTGTATACGCCCCTGTGGAGCTTTTGAAGTGAGGCACACGAGAGAGTTGAATTTCCACACGCCCTGCGTGGATGCATAGAATGCTCGAAAAGTCACGAGTTCTCGCTTAAAAAGGGATGATTTCTATCCTTCTTCATGACTCCTTTTCCTTGAAAAACACTCTCACAACATTCTCCCGAGTCCATTGCTCCAGCTTTTGGTGGATTTTTAGGCAAGTTTTCCGGCCGTTCTCTATTTTCTCATTTCTCCTCGCGGTAAATTCATTTTCTTCATCTTCTTCGTCAATTCATGATTTCTATTGATTAATCTAGTTAACAATGCTTCGCTTTCTTCAATTGGAACAATGATTTACATTTAGAAACGAGTTAGAGATATTTTTGATGTGTATTTTTGGATTGTCGATACCTGGTCAAGGCTTTCTCACGCCCCCGTGAACATCACGCGCATGGAAATTCCAAACGCAAAACGTGGATTTCGCAGCATTGTTTTATCAATTTGTTTTGACTAATTTTGTTTAAATTTGGCGCATCATGGCACCTAGGACAAAGAAGCAAACTGATAAGAGGGGCCACACGATTCATCCGAACATCAGGCCCGTTATGAGCGCTTATCGAGACCTCCGCTCGACATACTCGATTCCTTACTTTTGCTCTTTACTTGTTGCTTTTTAATTGTTGAGAATTGAATCATTATCACACTTATCATTGTTGATACTCCACATAGCTAAGAATTGAATTAAGTGTCTTTACTCCCTACTCCCTCGTGGATTCGACCCGCCACGGATTATTACTCGACAAACCCGCACTTGTAGGATATAAGCAAGGGTACTTGTCAACCATTTATATGTGACATCTACGCCTCCTGATGATGGCCCTCAGCATGTATTACCTAATTCGGATGATGGCTCGGAGCGTAAGACCGATATCCTCCGCTGAGAAGGAATGCCCTCGCATTAATGTGAGCAAGACATCAAGTTGCAACATTACTTGACTTGATGAGCCTTATTCCGCCTCTAAGAAATCTTTTTAGGCTCCTCAATGTACAAACTACCTAAGTGGTCCATTCTCTTGTCACAATTCAACATCATTTATGTTCCACAAAAGTCGCGAGGGCCAAGCTTCGATCACTCTAGCTGCGCATCTATCCCACAGAATCCCGCTCCACTATATTAAATCATTTCAACTGGCCTTCGGCTTAAAAATGGGCATAGAAGCCATTTAGCTCATTATCTAAATACGACCCTCTTCCACTCCTCTTCGAATTGCCTCAAGCTCATGCGCAAGGATCGAGAAAGGAGGACACCGGTCAGAATCTCAACTTTTCGATCGTCCCAAAGATGGTCTCTAAGATGCATCCATACCCTACAAAAATCACCTCTAAGAGAACCAACCGTGACGTGTTCAAGCACCACATATGGGTCCGGAGGGCTCCATGAACACCATGTGGGAGATGGAACAAGAATTTGATCGAAATCGCCAAGAGTCTAGGAATTCTCTAGTCTTGGGAGCGCCGTCCCATCGCATCTCGTAAAACTATGGAATCTATTTCTGTATCCCTAGTGATCATAACTATTATATTATCTCTTCCCATGGCTTATATGGATTTTTGGAAAAATTTGAGAGTTACGCTCACCCGCGGTACACTGTTGAACAAAAAGAAAGTGTCTTTCTTCGGATTTGCATAACCCAAAAAAAGGGTCTTTTACCCACCTGATCTCCTTATCCCATGTGAACCGCCTCTCCCTATGAGAGACCGAGCATCTACCAAGGATAGATTTCCACACTTTTTTGAATAGGAAGACCAAAAAGAATAAGTGATCATGGTCTTCCACGCATCCCCGCGATAAGCAAAGAACTAGATCGACTAATTAGAATACTATACCATAAGAGACCAATATATCTTGAGTGTGCAAATAGCTTTTCCCAAGAGCCATCCAAGTAATAAAAGAAAACTCGAGGTACATGGCTACTAAACCAAAACCAATCCAAAATTTCATTCTAACCTTCAAAGGAGATTCTATATAAGACTTTCTCATGCGTAATCTATAGAATACTCACCATCCGGGCTTGTCATTCACACAATTTAATCACCATGACACTTCATTAGAATTTTTGATATCTTCAACCCTACTCTCAAACTTGATACAAATAAGGTGATAAAGGAAAAAGACATCATTTTTCCTTCTTCAACAATAGATGCTAACCGACTTTGGGGCACAAGAACCCTGCCACCCAAAATATTTAGAAGAGTACTACAGTGGTCGAGCCATCATAGTCAGAACCGCTCCCTATAAGAAAAGATGAAACACAACATTTTCTGCTATGCTAATTCGAAGAGCTTCACTTTTTCTTTTATCGGAGAGGGCTAGGTTGATCATCTTGGAAGGAAAGAAACATTTTCTATTCTAAGCATGGTATTACCGGATGCTTGAGGAGATAAGGACTAAACATATCAAATACTTCTCACTTTCCAACTCGCTTAGAAACAAGCTTCAAAGCAAAGAATCACTGCCTTGCTTTTCGCCTCTGCTTGAGGCCATTTTTTCTTATTTCTCCATGTGTTCTTCGAGATGTTGCTCTGATTGGGTTGTATTCTCCAAAGTACAAACATCTTCTTCAAGAGTCTTGATCATGCAAGTTCCCACTGACTCTTCGATAAAAAGAGTCCTTCGTTGAGGGCTTCATCTTCGGATGTTATCACCGGAGTTGCTATAATCAACCCCTCTTCAATTTTTTTGCTTTGCCCTGATTTCATTAAAGACCTCAAAGAAAGCTAACAAACTTCACTTGCCCGCTATGGCAATGAATCCATCCCTCTTCCGCTCGCTGCTCAACCAAATCTTAAGATTCCTTAAGACCAGCATCCGGGATGTACTGAGATTCTGCAGAGGGATCTCTGCTTTTGATTAGAACCTCCCCTAAATCTACTAACAAAGGCTTTCAAGTCCTCTTCGTGGTGTTGAGCTCTCGTCCCCAAGATCGGCTATGGTCGGGCTTCTTGCAAAATGAGATAGGATGGTTGAGAAAGTTAGTGGCGAGATCCTCAAGGACGTGATGCTACCAACCCAACCAGAGACTCGTAACCACCCTAAGGCATCTCCTTCCAAGCCTTTCTAGATAGAGGATAAATAAGGTTGTCCTTTCCCATCAAACTTCGCAAACTTAGGTATCCTGCACTGCAGGGTGGCGTATCGACATTTGGACAATGGCACATAGCTTCCGGAGAAAATTTTTAAGTCTGTAGCCGCATGGGTTAACTCTAAGACCTGCTGCTCAAAATCTTCCGGGGAATTGAAGATCAAAAAGATGAGATGCATTCCTGGCTGGATGAGGAGGGGGTTAGGTTAACCCCAAATGAGACTCTTTCAAATCCTACAAAGTAGGGATTCGGTCATGGGGTCCTACATTGGGTTGTGAAGGGTAGCCTGAGTAAGGCTGGATTGATAGACCAGGAACATGGAAAGATGGCTCTTGCTTTGCTAGACGAGGATAACCCTGATTGCGTTGAGAAAAAGAATTGATCGGGTATAGAGGTTGCCGATAACCCAAGTTGTTGTGCCCTATTGACCGAGAGGGCGAAGATTCAATTGTCACCAATTGAGAAAGCTGGACATGGCTCGACCGACCGGGTCATGGGTGGAGCATGGCCTCGCTAACCCGACGTCGATGGCGCCGATCGAGGAGGAGCCATGAAAGTAGTATGAAAGAAGGGATTTTGTCTATTGTCCATTAGTCATCATACTAGTAAAAATGGAAATAAAAATAGCATTCCTCCCCTTAACATCCATAGGAGTAAATGATTCATCCCAATCCCGGATGTTCAGGAAGGGCATTAAAGAGATGGTCTCACAGCAATGGAGCTGAGAGTCAAGCGGCAGAGAAGGAGTAGGAGCTATAGATGCCAAGTTTCTAGGCAGAGGAAGGGAAGCAAGATCTAATCGTAGTTAGAGGTCTCCATTCGCTTCGGGAGAATATTACCTTATCACTTTTGATTGTATAGTTTAGTTGCCCGTTCCAGTCAGATACAAGTTTTCCAAAGGAAAGACATTCTTCAATGAGTGAAATCGAAGCATCATTCCCCTCAGTATACTATTCACCGAACATCACAATGGAAGCCATACGTGGGGTGCAAAGAGCTTGTTCCCTGTTGTGATGTGATCCCACTCATCATTAAAAGAGGGGCCCTCTCGATCATATCAAAATTCGACATCACTTTTATTGATCCGGCGATACGCGGGTTCGGGCTTCTCCTTATATTATATATTATAGGTCCCGACTCGGCCCCAAACAAAGCCCCGAGGTGAATTCGACAAGGGAAGTCCAATTTCTATCTTGCAAACCAATGCTTGACAAAACCGATCCTTTCTTTCATTTGTTGGATCATTCTACGCTGCCTGGGAGGGGCTTTATCTCCCCACCTAGACGTCCCCTATAATTGTCCTGCCCTTGCCAAAGAAGCTTCAGTGCTTTCCTTACGATCGAAGAATTAAAAGAGTGACTCTGCCCTTTTCTTTATTTATAAAGTAAAGACACGAGGGCGCTCCATGGAAATATGACTATCAAGTAGTCCTTTTAAATCCCATGTCACTCATAGTACAAACCCCAATAGCTGATACAAGAACCAATATATCTTGAGTAGGTGGGATGATCAGAGCTGTAGATGCTATACTCCGTAGGACTTGGAAAAGCTTCGTAATGAGGAGTTGGAAAGGCGTAAGAAAGGAGAAGCCCATGAGGAGTTGTTAGGTAAGGGTTCTCATCATGATATGACGGTCACATTGTGGAGCCTAGCTGTAGTTCTAAATACGCACTACGTAAATCGGTCACCGAAAAAGGAAGCTTGTGAGTTTCCGAAATTGATCAAACAGAGTGAATATAAGGTAATTGAACAATTGAACCGTAGACCCGCCCGCATTTCACCGCTATCGTTGGTCCTAAGCTCTAAGCCACATCGCCAAGCCTTGTTGAATGTGCCGTGAATCAAGCCCATGTTTGTCATGACATTACCGTAGAGAAGCTCGATGGCATTGTGGGAAATATAACAAAGCAAATGAATTTAATCACCTTTCACCGATGACCGATCAGCATCGGGCACACTAAAAGCTCTCCATATTTCGGTGAAGTGCAAAGATCATGTTGTGGCAAGGGTACTCATTGATGATGGATCATCCCTGAATGTGATGCCAAGGTCAACATTGGCCAAACTTCCGTGGATATGTCACACATGAGACCTAGTACAATGATAGTATGGGCTTTTGATGGAACAAGCCGAGACGTGATCGGGGATATTGAGATACCAATTCAAATTGGTCCCTACACTTTTGATATACTATTCCAGGTGATGGACATTGCTCCGCCTACGCTTGTCGGGCCAACCATTCTCCTTTTTATTTTTTTATTTATAAGTAAATTCTATCTGTGGAACTCCTCTTTCCACCCCTTCTGAGTGATTCAGTGTGGAATTCCTCTTTCCAATCCTTGTGAGTGATTCAGTGTGGAATTCCATCTCTCTATAACCTGCTTCAACATCTGGGCTTTTGCCGAAAAGCCAGAGGAAAAACTGTTGTAACGGAGTCTCATAGGTATATAGAAGTTGGAACCCAATGCTCTAACCTATCCCCAAGCCAACCTTGGCTATTTGAGATCAACTGCTGCAACTACTTAAGCAGCTAGTTACCTCTTGCCCCGAGCAAACCAACCTTGTCTTTATGATCCTTCCTCCTGCTTGTTTACTACCTCGATGGATCAGTGTCTCTTCTCTTTATGATTTAGGAAATTCTTCCTTTCGTCCCAAGGTGGGAAATTCACTTGAAAAATCTTTCTTATTACATAAAGGGGATTCACCCGTCCTTTTTTATGTTTCAAGCATTGTCGTCTTCGGGAGGGCCTTCTGGGGATAGAAGGAGATTCAATCTTTTCTGGTTCCAGGAGAATGCATCGTCAAAATCGGTAAATTGAAATACATATCAAACCATTTCTGCAAGAGATGTTAAGGAGTTTTATTGTTGATACGATGAAATTACTAAAAAACTTTCGCTAGGAATTGGGGGTGATGCTCCAGGATATACCACACTACTCGAATTGTTTGCTACTGTATAGATGGCAGTGTCATAGGACTTTTTTAAAAAACAGGAAAATACGATTTCCATCGAATAGAATGAGTATCTCGTGGGTTTTCTCAGCAGTCGCTACTTGAAGGGCTTCCCGGTTTTCCACGCCAAGGATGCGATGAAACCCTAAGGATCCGAGAATTGATCCTAGTGAATTCCATTTTGGATAGTGAAATCAAGATTCTTGAGCGAACGCTGCATCTTAATTGGATGCGCTTTCTAGCTTGAGCATCTTCGATGGTCTCACTCCCCTAGCTATGGAGAAGGACCCAACCCAACGCTCGAGCACTTATTCTCACCCAAAGTGGTAACCCAAAAGCTCGAGATCGAGTGCAAAAAGTAAAAAAAGAGAATTCTCGCGCTTTGGTCTTCAAGGGAAGGTATATGACCTTTTGCAGGTCGGGTTATGGAACCGGGTCTCCGTGTATCCCCGGAATCAACCGTGATGTAGATGTGCGTTGGGTGCTTGGTGGAATCGGAGGTCAAGAATATTTGGTCGTGCTCGAGGGCTTAACACCTAACCCTTCACCCTAGGTAAAGGAATCTTCGAAATAAGACTTTAGGCACACCTAAGCAGAGTGTAGAGACTTTCACAAATATTCCAGTGAGGTCCCGACCCGACGTCGAAAGCCCGATATGTTATAATGTTTTGAATTAATGTCATCAACAACGAATAGGAAGACCTATCCATTGGGTTCTGTAGTCGATCAGCATCGAAATGCATCCCGCCTCGAGCAATTTTCATATTTAATAGAAAGAATTGATGTCGACTAGATGAGAACAACTTCCATTGACAGAGAGAGTTCCTCCCCATAGCCATACAAGAAAGCTAATAGTAATAGAGAAAGTGGTCGGTGGGTGGGTCTAGGCTAGGACCCGGTGGTTGTGTTAAATATTGCTTGATGCTCGGAACGCTGTATCACTGTGCTTGATCCCATACTTTTTTTCGATCCCTTTCTTCATTAGGGCATGAAAACGGTTTGACACCTTCCCCGATAGGTTTTTAGATGAATCTTCTCAAGGAGGTATTTCTTCTTTTATAGCCGCTTTGAGTTCCCTGAGGTTAGTTGGTGGTTTAATTTCAAGGATGGTTTGTAGTTTTTTTGCTCGGGTCAACTCGTGATTCCATCTTTTGTAATAACAAATACCCAATAACTTTCTAGTTACTACCCCCGTAAAAGCATGATCGTGGATTCATCCTCATGTTCTCGCTTTCAAGTATCTCCAAGATCCTCCGTAGATCTATGAGGTGATCTTCTTTCTCGCTTTTAATCGTGAGGTCATCCACGTAACACTCTCATCGCTTTTTATGTTGTTGATCTCGAAAATATCTCGCGATCATAGCCCTTTCTAGTAAGGTAGGTGGCACCCAAAGATTTTTTTGAGACCGAATGGCATCATCAGATAGCAAGACGCATCAATGGATTTCTAAAGGACGTGTGCCTTTTGTCGCCTAGATCCATTTTTTTATTTGGTTATACCCTGCATAAGCCATCCATGAAAGACATCCTGCTCATATCTCAGGGTATTGTCTATCATGATTTCGTGATCTGCAGAGGAAATTGCCCTTAGGGAATGCGTTATTCGTGTCTCAAGTCAATGCAAAACCCGAATCCGCCTGCTCTTCTTGGTCATCAAAACAATGTTTACCAACCAATCAAGATCTTTCTCTTCTCTTATAAAACCCACAAAAAAGAATTTCTTCACTTTTTTTCTAAATCTTCTTCAAGAGGAGTGGATGAAAGCGCTGCTCCCTTGATTGAGGGGAGTATTGAACAACCTCGCACAAAAAGAGAGTAAAGAAGCTCACCGCCAGAGTAGAGTGGATCCTATCCCCTATTTACCAAATAAAAAAATAGGAGAGTCATCCGTCTAGGAGAAAGTGGGGACGCTAGATATTCTATTACCAAAGGTCGAGTCACAGCTAGTTCCATGAAAATAATCGTAAAGGTATTCTAACACGTTGTTGGAACATGACCCGACAAAGTAAGTGAAGGAATACGGGATCATATCCTGTTACCTTAGGGAGTAATAAAGACTTTTTCGAGCCCTAATGTTGGACGCCCTTTCTCATCTCTGCTTTTGAGGCGCAGCCAAAAATACATCTCCCAGTGCTTTTGATGTGGGTCTTGATGCGACTTCAGCGAGTAGACCGCTTCATCAGCAATTCTTCTTGCATAGCAATTTGAAGTGCTCCCGTAGAGGATGTGCTCCCAATAAACTCGCCAAGACTATCCCTTTTCACGGCCTTTTGTGGTACGTAATATTATGTCATAATCGCTCGAGCCTTATCATCTATCCAGTGCTCAGCTGAACCTCGCTTTGGTCACAAGGATCTTTAAATGGTTGACACCTGCCACTAGGTAATTGGTGGGTAAGACCAATGAAATTAGGTAATGTCGCATGTTATGAGCTGCGAACATGAGAGCAAGGCATTCCTTTTTCACCGGGTTATACCGCTGTTCGAGCAGCAGTAAGTGAAGGCATTCTGTAGACCATAGATGATCGAAGCCCAAAACAAAGGCGGCCGCAGTCGATGATGCTTTTCAAGCAAGACTTTCATCCTTCTCGAGGAGCTAGAATAGTAGCAGGAGAATCGGCATCCTTCCCCTCGCCGGCCCTACCTTCCCCATAGGACCAAGGGTGCTTTGCTTGTTTGTATGGATTCACCCTTCTCCTTGTCGAGTCTTGAAGGAGGATGAGTGGTATAGTGATCCCTAGAGGTGTGTGCCCCTATGGCTCAATCATGGTTTAGCCGGCCCAATGGTGCATACTGTCCTTCCATGTCAACCGGAAGCAAAGGTATCTTGACCCTATCTTGTCATCATGTGAAGCGCAAACTCCTCCTAATCTGCTTCTGATCCATTTATCATCTGTGTCTCTACTTGTTGACGGATTGGAAGACCAAGACCCTCCTTCCTGGAAGACCAAGAACTCAAGTGAGATTGAGCATGTTCGGATAGCGGTATCCATCTGAATGAGACTGATCGCATTATGGGATAGAAAACGAAGACAAATGAGACTGAGGCAACCTAGGGTGACAAGGATATATAGGGTGAATGCTCAGAGCAAGGTCAAGCAAAAGTGTGAAAGGGGGCATCCCAGAGATAGGCCTTAGAGAAGGGATCCCTTTGTCAAGCGATTGGAGTGACCACGTATGTCACGGTTCAAAGTCGGGAATCTCTGTGTCAAGCCCTTGCCCTTGATCTATGTCTTTATATCGCTGCAAGAACATGTTCACTTTCCACACGCTATATCGCAGTACGGCTCTTAGACAAGTTTCATCAAGATTCCTTCCAATTAACTCGGCCCGCGCATTGTTGGAGAAGGGGGATTCTCGCTCAATAGACGAGAGTCGGGTCGATCGAGTCAATGACCGTAGAGAGTAGATCAAAGCTTCCGGCTATGGGGATGGCGAAAACCCATTATCATCCATCCTTACATACAATAGAATAAAAAAAGCATTTGTTTGAGATCTATATGAGAATGAAAGCCCTCGTCAAGTTAAGTCGAGAGACCACTACATAAGCCCCTTTAGAGATAGGGGACAACAGAGGCATCACAACCTTAACCGCAAACACACACCGGCATAATCAATCGATCCCCGAAAAACTTCAATCGAGAGAGAAAGCGAGTCCGTGGAACCGTGAAGACAAGGAAAAGGGAATAGCCGAAACTTCCATCGCAACAATTTTCATTGCCTCAAAGTTAAACAACCGAATTTCCTAGCTCCACTAATGGGTAGTATTAACAAGAACAAAAGTCAGGAAATCAATAAAAAATCAGTCTATTGTAACTGGTGTAGGAGCATACGCATAAAAAAAAAAGCCATTTCTTCCGTTCGGGTAAAAGACCAAGCCAATCGAATCAAATAAGTCAATAACTCACTCAATAAGAATAAGAGGATCTTCTTATTGAGGTTGAGTGAGGGGAACTGACCAATGACGAGAGCTAAATGATGTACTCATTTCCATAGCGGAGCGCACGCTGAGGAGCTAATCACGAGAGGCGAGCGGGTTGGTCTCGAAATTATCATTTTTTTGTATAGATATGGTTCATTTGGCAAAAGTCACTAAATCTTCAACTACACAAAAACAAGAAGAGTCTCTCGAGAAGGCTTTCATTTGGTATATCCTTGTCCCGTCCCCTTTTTCCAACCCCATTGATAGGTTGCGAGCTTCAGATCTATAGGATAGAGAAGGAGTTCCCACCTCTCATCCTTTTTAAAGGCAGCCCTCACGCATAGAGATTCCCCACCCCTTTCCCCTCGTGCCTCTTCCAATAGAGTTGCTCCTACACCTTTGAGTACGCTTTGAGGTATGAGGTCTTGGAAAGGGTTCCCTTTTCCCTATTGGGGCGTAGCTTTCAGCTATTGCTTTCCTATCCCCGATCGGCATGATTGGACCGCCTCGCGATACCGGGCCTCGCTACCCCGCAACTTACCGCTCAAAGCCCCTATCCTTGGCTACCGCTTGCTTTGCTTATCGCCCTTGTCGCCGCTAGCTTTTTGGCTGCTGGACTACTTACTTAAGCTGAAGCTTGATTTGCTATGCCACTGTTTTTGCTACCGGCAGGAAGGACTACATGCGCATTTTGTACAGTGGATTGGAAGCAAGCTACCTTGACCATCTTCCGAAGTGTAAAATAATATACTGATCAATCAAAGGCTTTCCATCGCGGATCGCTTCTACATTCAGCCCACACCACGTTGATATCTCAAGTGCTACGGACGGGACGAAATCCGGCAGCCCAATTGTCTGCGCTTTTGTTATTCGGAGCCAGCAATTGGTTAAATTCTTCCATAACATAATGCATCGGGGTTGCGCGCGAGCCGAGTGACGTAGGTACACAAGAGTACTTCGCGCCACAACCATCTCTTTTTTATAGGTTCTACTGGACCGATGCCCCGCTTCTTCATCTGGTACAAAAAGATTCATAGATATGCCTGTAATTAGAAGGAAGAACCGCCATAAAAATCTTCCTCGTGTATCATCTGTAGCGGAACTATGAACAGGAGATAGCAGTCCGGACCGTATTGAAGAAGTTCCTGAGACACAGCATGGAAGAGTCAAAATATTAAGAAGCGAGGTCCAAAAATGAAGAAGGGGTAGAATTACTGAATGAATATGAGCTGTGGCTAATAGCCGAGGCATAAAATAAGCATTTTCGACGGGATCCCGAAACCACCAGCCACCCCGACCTAATTCATGATGAGCCCACCAACTTCCTAGCGAGATACCTACGGTTAAAAACAATCGACATGTCAAGATCCAAATTGAATTGGTTCCCTCGGTCCCCGGGTCGAGACCACTGTGTTCACACCGGCGGACCAACAAAGTGGCGAAGTAGTGGTCTCTTTCTTTCCATTACGAATGACACACTTCGCCTGCTCCATCCCTCGCAGTCCATTAGCGCCTCCCGTCCCGGAGCGTAAGAGAAGGCGAAAAAGCTACCAAGCAAGATGAGCAGTTTCTATTGCTACGCAACAATAAAGCAGTGCGCATTTTGTGCCCACAAAATGTTTGAATGATCGGGTAAAGAGCGAGCTTTTATATGGGATTCGACGATACAAAGCAGAAAGTGAAGCTGCTCCAGTCTTTTTCGGTCGCATCCTTCCCAGCATTGGCGGCGAGTGGAGTGCCACAATCCCATTCATCATTTTTTTGATCTACATAAGCCAAAGCCCATAGCATCAGCTACGCTTTCAGAGATAAATGCGAGGAGGATGTATAGTCTGATATAGGATCTTGTGGAACAGGATTTGATTCTGCAAGCGGTTTGGTACGAACGAAGAAATTTTCGAACAAAAAGGATCGTAACTCGCCGATAGGAAAGGAGAGAAAAACAAAGCAATACCAAGAGTCTCGCTCAATCCGCTGCTCATCGATAGACTGAAGCTCTCTTTTTTTCATCTCGCGCCGATGCAACAAAAAGATTAGTCCTTTTTTTCCTTCTCGTGAACCGCTGGGAGCGCCTAGTGCCCGTAAAGAGCAAAGCTCATTTTTCCTTCCATGGTAAAGCGGCATATAAAAAAAGGGTCGGCCCGTCAAAAAGTCTCGGGTTCCTTCACGAACGAAGTTCGGGACCCTACAAGGGTTCGTAGAACGAAGGGAGTGTACAACTCAGCGCATCGCCACTTTTTTTGTTGGAGAGAGAGAATTGAGTTCTTCACTAAGTTCGAGACAAAAAGGAAAAAAAGAAAAGTTTCTATAGCCTCCTCGCTTTGAGGCATTATAGCTTTGTGGGTCGAATTCCCGATAACAAAGAAGGAATCCATAAAAAAACTTGGGATCGAATACCATGATTAAATACTACCCTCATGATTAGACCATGTCCCCCGAGATTTGATAAAAAGAAAGGTGCATTAGCGCTAATACGTTCTAATTGGATAAGTAATTAGGAATATAACGAAATGAAAGACCAAAGAAAGGAAGAAGAATGCACCAAAATGCAGGTGATGCACCAAACGCTGGTTGTTGTTTCTTGTTGTAAGTGAATGCAACGAAAAGACCCGGAAATAACGAATAATGAGAGAATGAATTTATTGACATTTATTTTATACTCATTACCCACTTTCGCTTTTGTTATTCCCATCATCCGATAACCACAGTGATGATCCCAATCTATTTTTTTAGTAATAGATCTTTTTGATATGTCTCGCCTCAGCCGCAAGGAAGATAAAATGCATCGAGTCGCTTTGTCAAGAAAGTGGACGAGCATGGTGGTCCCTATATCTCTCGATCTAAGGAGTGTACCATCAGAATCGTAGTAGTTTTTCAAGTCCGCTTAAGAGAGAGCTCGGCTCCCTCAACCGGGTCTCGAGCTCTCCGACACGATCCTCAAGTAAGGATTTAAGAAAGCTCACCGTGATGACTCAGTAATCTACAAGAACAACATGGGTACTCTAAAAACAAGGAGGCCTACAAAGCATCTATAAGCCATCCATACAAGAAGTGAATACTTAAAGAAGTCTCACGCTCCCGGATAAAATAGTATCTAGGTCTCTCCTCAGCTTAGCAATCCATGAAGCAGCCTGACCTCCCCTGATCACGTAGTTCGACCCTATCCTCATGTGTGGAGGAAGGATCGGTACTGTGGACACTGAGGCATACCATTCAACATAGTCCTCGTAGTCGGTGAAATGCATCTTGAAGAAGTCTCCTCCAGCATTGAAGTGCCTAATCTGATCTCTGAAAGTGTCCAGTAAGCTATATCTAGCAGCTCCAACCATCCGCGATGCATGGAAGGATTGGGGTGGTGGATCCGATGGCTGATCAATCCCAAACTGCCGTAACACTCTCTTACCCAGGTACCACTCGAGGTGGTCCAGGTATATCAGTTCCACTCAGTCAAGGAAGTACAGATCAGATATAGCTACAGCTGCCCTAGCAGCGTAAGGCCTATCTCCACAAGGCCTCCAGGTGATCTACATCCACATAGCATCAATCGGTCATCCACGCAAACGAAGAAGGAAATCTCGTAGAAGAACAAGCTTACCTGCGGAGGAGTCAAGGTATCAAACTCCTATCGGAAAAACAGCCCCTGGTGGTGCATATCGTGGTCCCGTGCTGCACGACCATCTCATCCCTCTAGGGAAGCCCCTATAACTTAAGGTTTTTTTCTTACAAGCTTCCTCACTCAATTGTAAGCAACATTTTCGAAAGACAAAACTCGAACAGGAGAGTAGGCTATAGGATTCAAACCCCTTCCTATAGGTCAGGGTTAGCTTTGTTTAGCGGAATGAACTATGAACTCCAAAGCCAAAGGTCTCCTCTTCACTGGATTCTCGATAGGGATGTCGCTCATGAGTTGAAGCTACTAATGCCCCTATCTTTTTTTCTCTATCGCCTTTTAGCTATCGCTTTTCGTTGAATAATTGGAAGATCTGGCATTCTCCACCGACCTCTGTGGGAAAGCTAAGTGCCCCTACTTAGCATAAGGAACCTATTTTTATTTAGTTTAGGAAAAATCGTTGTTTCCTGTGTCGAGTGACCCCTAGATGCATTCTAGCTCCTTCTTTGGAGGAAAAGAAACTAACCTATAAGAATTAGTCCTGGGCCGAAAGCCCTTCCCACCTCCTTGAATAGGAAGTTTTTTTCCTCCGTTGTTGAATCGGGTTCTATCTCGAATCCCTCCTTGAGACCGGAAAAAGGGAATATGGGCTACCAACAAGACCCGACGAGTCCGGATGACTAATCTACGTAATCGAAGGAAACTAGAAGAACGAGAGAGTCCAAATCGAACTATGATCTAGACACCTTCCCGAGAGGCAAGTTCAGTGCATGCACGGCCGCTCAATCGCACCTTCCCTACGGGCTCTGTTCTCAAGCCCTTTGCTTTAAAAAAGAAAGCCCTCCCATGTTGAGTAGCAGCAGAAACCCTTTCTAACATGAAGTTAAGATAGTGGAAGCCCCGAAATGCTTTCTCACAACGTGCTTGACTTTCAAAGGACTAACCACTTCTAATGAGACCTTGGGGGAGGTTGGACACCGAACTGTGGAGGTACCCGTGCTCTTGGTCCTCAAGTTGACCATTAATGGGTCCTTAGTCATCTATTCGTCCAGGCGAAATGACTTAATCAAGAGAGAGAGAACCCCGTTTAACGGGATCAACAATATCCACTTTAAGTCACCCTCGGGTGAATTTCTAGGCATTAACAAAGCATCAAGGGAGAACTTTCCTAAATCCATTTGACTGGAGCCGTGATCAAAACTACTTTTTTATATAAGTATATAAGTAAGTATAAGTAAGGCCACCTTCAAAAATTCAATAGATTCCACCATAGCAACTCAACTCTTCGGATCGGGAATCGCCTTTTCTTATCTATTTTTATTTCACACCCCCCCGAGCCCTCAACTAACTCATTTATCTTTCAACTCGAACTCCTTATCCTTAATCGCTAATCCGAAGTTACTTCCCAAGAATAAGGATCTCGCCTTTACTTAAGCCCCGACTTCGCTTACACTTGCTTATAGAAGGAAATTCCCACTCGAAGGCCCTAGTACTACTCGACTTTTGCACCGATTCAATTGCAGCGGAATCTATGGAACACATGCTTAGAATAAAAATGGATTCGATTCCGAATCAACTAGTTATTCCTTCCCTTGCTTGACCTTGTCATCGTCAGGAAGAACGTCGCATTCGATCTAAAGAAAGATTCTTCTTCAAGCATGAACCATCCGCCTCCTTTTCCTCAAAAAAACTTGCCTTGGAGTTGAAGTATTAGCTCGCTACCGCACCTAGACCCGGTTATCTCAAAAAGCTCGTTGAATAAAATAGTATACTTACTTGGCTTCTTTCACTGCTAAATAAGTTATCCGGGGACCATAACGAAGAAAGAACTAGAATTAGCCTTTCCTTAAGCGTCCGTTCGCCTCAGGCATTGCAATTCTTGGTAAAACTAAGCATCTGCTCGGAGTCTCTATGAGAGAATAGCTACCGATTTCCCTCGCCTCTTCCGGGTCTCGGATAATGTTTTACTTAAACTATGAAATTGAAAAAGTCTCTTTGAAAGTGAAATTGATACTCGCCGGGTCACATAGCCTAGGGGTTACCGCAGGAAGTAAGCTTCACCCGACCCTGTGACCTTAAAGAAAAAAAATAAAAAAATGTTACCCGGAGTAGCAAGGACTTTACTTTGCCTCGCTATTTATTCAAAAAAATAGGTTTCACCGTTAACTAGCTAACTAGATGGGACGTCAACAGTGGAATGCAAAATGCAAGACCTGGACTGGTTCAGCAAAGAAGCAAAAGCCCTCTTTCTATTTGGGAGCTTTTAGAACGGCTATAAAGAATGGATCTTTCTCCTCGTGAAGGCTATTGGGATCGATCCCTTCAACCCCTCGCTTTGGCATGGAAGGTCGTAAGATAAAAGAAGAAAAAAACTCTTATTGTTAGCAGCTTTTTCAAGCTCCCCGATGTAAGGAAGTCAAGCAACCAATAGCATTTGTACCTACTATGCCTTTTCACCGGGTGAGCAAAAAAAGCGGTTACCTTTTTTTCCCGGTCTTCCTTAGCGCAAAGGGAAAGCATCATCCCTATAAGACTGTCGCTAAACAAAAAGAAATTCTTTTTCACATTCAACCATGAAACAGAGTAGCGACTTGAGCAATCAAAGCTACCCCTCTTCCATCGCCGACTCACGAACAGCTTGATGCCTAATGATTCTGCCCCTACTTTATCAAAAACCTATTTTAGAGCTTAAAATCAAACTCATTCTATCACTATTACGAATAATAGTTGAAAGAAGTCATGCTCGACCTATTCTAGAAATAAGAGATGCCAAATCGTCTTCCCCTTATCTTATTTAAGAACCTTTCCTTGCTTCGTCGAATGAAGAAGCCTCTCTTTTGGATGAATCTGGCGGATGACTGGCCTACCATGTTCCGTTGGTTTTGCTATATTTTTTATTGAATAGAATGTTTGTAAGAAACATTTTTAAGACCCCTCAATGACGTAGAGCGGGTGATACTCTCCCAAAGTCTCAAGACGGATTCCTACTAAGTGATTCTAGGGATATCGCCACGTAATGTAACGTAGCTCTCGCTTGGCCAGTGAACCCAAAGCATCTGTTGATCGTAGCTCCATTCCATTCCGTGGCCTTAAACGGATGTGAACGAATCTCCTCCACTAAAGGACCAAAAAGTCTCACTGAAGGTGATGAACAACAATAGGGACAGGAAATAACCGCTCCTCCCTACATGGATTGGAAGGAAGGACCCTCCCTGTGAGTGGATTGTGACTTTCTATTACAGCAAAGGTGACCCTACACCTATTCATTGAGCACCTTTTTACAGCTCTTTGTGATCTTGAATAGAGCACCTCTTTTAATTGCTCGATTGACAGGCTTAGGCGGAATAGGAGGAAGGCTTTCAATTCTATATCTATAAGATACAAGTTCTTCATAGCATTGCACATGGAAGGCCAACAATCTAGTCATTCTCATGTTGGAATCCTTTAATGAGATTACAGTGCCAAAGCAGCTTATCAATCGTTGCAATGCTCAAGCACATAAATCAAGGTAATCAATGGCATATTTGAGCGCCTCCCACCTTTGGATCTTCAACGGGTCAGATGGGGGGACGTTATCAATCATTTTGAATTACAAAGATTGGCCCGGAGGACTTCAAATTCATTAGTGTGGGGCGGTTCATTCAAAAGTCTATAAAAAAGGATTGAGTTAGGAACTTTAGGCATGTCGCCTATGCTTAGCGCCCTTCTGTACCAGATTCCAAATCTCGCGATCGCTTCATCGCTATCAAGAGGTCCATGTCTACATCAAAGTGGCAACTATTTTCTTGAACTTAGACAAAGAGGAAAATGATATCCATAATCGTCAATATCCCGATGTCGACATACATAAAGCTGGAAAAATCTGCCCCTTAGTTGAAATGGGCTGAAAAGATCGTGATTTGCCACAAGTTTCAAACTTTGGCAATGGGATGATTCGTATCGACCCTAGAAATCCATAGTGGATGCTCATTGAGCTATCGGTCAATTCCTCCCTAGAATCCCCTAGTGGACAATCAATCCCATAGTGGGCTAGATGATCCTCTCTTGTCTTGATATGGGAAAAGGAAAAGACTCAAGAAGCAAAATGGCATAGAGGTTCTACCCAACCCCTGACCAGGCTAGGAAAGGGTGCTAAGCTTCTCATCGGTGAAGTTCGGCCATTAAGAAAGAGCCCGTGAAGGCGATTAGTAGTTCGGATCATCAGGCATTCATTACTCTCTTTAAGCTAGGTCCTCGACGATGCGATCACTGCATACAAGGTTCGCAAAAGCCATCTCAGAGGCCCGTCAAATACACGCTTTTGAAACTTGTAAGACCCTTTTCTTTATTGTCTTTCTCATTAGGGAGAACCGCCTTGGACGCACTGATCCTCAGGTGTGTGAGTGAGCAAGAAGCATAAAAAATGTTGTTTCAAGTCCATGATGGAGTATGTGGATCACATCAAGCGTGGGCATAAAATGCATTGGTCGATCGGAAGGCATGGCCATTACTTGCCAACCATCTTGTCCGATTGTATAAAATATTCTAAGGGATGCCAGGCCAGTCAGAAACATGGACCAGTGCATCATGTACCCGCTTCAGAATTGCATCCGATCCATCATAATTCACGCCTCAAGCTTTGATCCCTTGTTTCACTCCGGACCGATCACACATAGGAAAATGCGCCTTGGCAAAGCTCTGCCTGATAGGAAGAGGTTCCGCCGCTCACCTGACACATAACCAATCGGGAAAAGGAAGAGAAGAGCTAAACAACTTGAGAGGCGGTACTTACTACATCCGATTGCCCTGCACAACCGTCTTAAGCAAATGAACCCGTGGAGTTGATAAGAAGGCCTTTTGATAAGATCCCCTTGCGTATATCCCGCAAGTGCACGGGTTTGTCGAAGTAATAATCCCGGGTGAGCGGGTATCGAATCCATAGGGAGTAGGGAGTAAAGACACTTAATTTGATTCTTAGCTATGTAAAAGATCAATGATGATGAGTGTGATAATGAATCAATTCTCAACAATTAAAAGCAACAAGTAAGAGAGCAAAAGTAAGGAGGAGGTAAGGCAATCGATAAAGATGGGGTACTCGGATGATGCTTCACCTAGGATAATCGCTTCAAGTGCAAGAACTCTCTATTATGCTTCCTAATCAATGCAATGGTGAGTCATGGAAATTGTTACATACATAGTCCCAAATCTAAGGTCAACTATGCCTAACTCTATTCATGTCCGGGAGGAGAGATTAAATAACCTCTCAACCTCGAACTCGAATAAAGTTGCAATGAGCTCTAGGGATTCCAGGTGATAAATCTCTTCCTAATTATAGACCTAACCCTTTGGTCCAGGCGGAAGGTCCCTAACCACAATTAAGCCCTAGACACTAAGATCCCATGAACGCTTCACTCCGTTGCACGCGCAACTAAGCCCCAGCGGAGATTCATCCCTTAGACCATTCACTCTATTATGGACGCAAAGAACTCGAGGAACGGGGATAGAATCTATCATGTCAGAGGGGAAAGGGGACACTCCTGTACCTCTCGACTCACCCTCTCAACCCTCTACAACCTAGCTTTGTCTAACGCTCGTGGTGTGTCACTCACTCACAAGGTTACCAACATGAACTCTCAACCCTAGTGTCACTCTAGGGGAAATGTTCATACAATCAAGCATTCAAGGTTTGAACTCACAATAAACATCAATTTATTGAAAGCATAATAAAGAAGTTCAATGAAACGAATACATCCTAGGGTTCACAATCACCCAAGTACCCACTAGGGGTTTAGCTCTCCATGGAGCTAAGTACAATCAAAGAAATCAAATGTAAAAGCAATGAATCGATAAAGAAACCCCCTCGATGGTCATGTCGATGGTCTTGTGGAGAGTCCTCTACTCGTCGCAAGAGATCCTTTGTCCGGCCTAGGATACACCTCGCCGGATCGATGCCGACGAAAGCTCTCCCAATAACCTTCTTCCAAATGACGGGCGATGTCTGAGCCGTAGAACCTCTCCAAAACCCTAGCCAATATGCCTCAAAAAAATAGCCGAAGCCCTCTCTCAAGTTGGTGAAAAGATGGAGAAAAGAATACCAAAATCGGGGCTGAATCGGCTTTAAATAGGGCTAGAATCGGGCGATTCCACGGGATTGGAAGGTACACGCGCCCGTGCGGAATTTCCACACGGCCGTGGATAATTTTCACACGGGCGTGTGGATTCTCTGTTTCTCTGATTTCTCGGCCGGCTATGAATAGTGCTACTACAGTACATGCTACAGTCTTCGACCTGAATAACTTCCCAATTCCATATGTTCATCGGGTTTACGTAAACGGGCACACGTTTACATCGTGAATCACTTTCTTCTTCAATGATATACATGTTGGTGGAGATCTCGCTCTTATGTGCATAAATCGGAATGCTCGAGTGTGACTGCCTTTGTGCCCCTCCAAATGGATGTGCTCACTCGAATGCGAGGAGGTTGGAACACACTCTAGCATCTCACACCTGACCTATGTCTTCGCCTTTTAACCTTAGCAAGATTTCCTCCAAAATAGGTGCATTATGATCCACATTGGCCTATTTCCTTCATACTCGGCCTCACTTATCAAACTCCCCCACACTTAAGCTTTTGCTTGTCCTCAAGCAAACATTAAAACATTCTGTGCATCAATGAAGAAAATATTGAAAGTGCTTGGCCTTAGGTTCACCGAGTCATACAAAGAAAGTATTCTACAAGTAAGGAAAATTTCAACACTAAATACGAAAAATCAATGCTCTTGCTAAAAACTTGAATAATAAAGGACAACAAACCCGAATTTCGTGTATGTGTGTGAACTCACTCAAAACAACCCAAAGTATACTCCTCAAAGTTCTAAGTACAAGGGACTTATTTATCTACAAAAGTGACAAAAATTTTTAAAGATGGTAGTAGCTTCACACATCCTCTAAGGTAGCCCTTTCCAAAGCAGCCGCTAAGGTGGCTTTCACACTTTCGAGGTGGTAGCTCTTTCTACCCGAGTGGTAGCTTTCACTCATCCTATGAGATAGCTCTTTCTCTCATTAGGGCATAACTAGTATCCGACTTGTGAGAGTAGATTCATACTTCATAGGTGGTAGCTCTTTCCACCCAACAAATACAAATAAACAATAAAACTATTTTGTTCCTTCTTTTCATTTTCAAATTTTTTTTTTGTTTTTTTGAATTTAGCAAAATAAGTAAACCTAACTAGTCCCTTTAACATCGAACATGATTTTCCAATAGAGTTCAGAGAGTGAGTAGTGCACTAAGTGTAAATCGGGCAAAAATTCCTAAAAAATCAAGGAAGAACTAGAGCATGAAAACATTCAATGTTAACAATTCTCCTAGACTTAAGAATACAATCATTGCAACTAAGGTGAACCGCCATTGGCTATGTGAGCATATATCAATCAAAAACAATAGAAAAGATGTGCGCATTATGAAACTCCCCCCCACACTTAAGTTGTACATTGTCCTCAATGTACACATGCAAGCTCACTCAAAATATATCATTCAAAAATAGATGTGGAAGAAGCAATCAAAACAATACTCCCCTGACTCCTAGTGTTGCGTTTGATGAAGCTAATTCATTGGGAGTAGTGTTCCAATGGGTTGTGAAGCTCACACGGCCAAGTGCCGAAGCACCTTGGCCGTGCCCATGACTAAGTCTCAATTCCCAAGATGACAAGACCATTTGCACGCATACATGAGGGGGTTCAGTGAAGCTCAAGAAAAACAAAAATAACTTGAGTGTATAAAAGATGAAGCAATGAAGAGAACTCAGTAAATGCAACATAACATAAACTCAGAAGGAAAAATCCTTTCTGAGTGAACAAGTGTAAAAACAAGAAAATAGAATAAAGTAAAATGCACCAAAGTAAAAGAAAAGTCAAGTGTCGGAGTCGCTCTCAGGCTCTTGTGCTGCTGCTGTTACTGAAGTGGAAGCACATGGTGGGTCCACTAGTGCTGGAGTCGAGGATGGAGGTGTTGGAGGAACTGATGGGGCCTGAAGGGTCCTCGGCTGCAGGACAAATGATGAGGCAACGTCTCGCTCTAGGATCTGCGGTAATTTGTCAAAATGTGCCATGAACTCGATATCTTGAGTGGCTCGCGTGAGTCCCGAATCTCGGCAACCTCAGCTCAGACCACTCCTATAGCATTCTCGAGCCTCTCAAAGCGATCATTGGCTCAAGATGGTGAAAACATACGCACTGGGGTGGTTCCTCGGCTGCTGGAGATGCCTCGGTCTCCATCGATGGTGGCTGAGGCTCAGGGGCGGGCTAAGATGCTCCGGCTTTATCATCCTCATCCTCAGCTATCTCTGGGGCTGGTAGGACCAAAGCAAAGACCCATGTCCGAACCCTGCGGACCATGCCCATCAACCGCATAGTCTCTAAACTCAGGAGAGCGGGTACACTCATCTTCTCGGCCCCGCGAATCAAATCCAAGAGACCCATGCCCAGCACTAATCTCGTAATGTAGGAGCCAGAGAAGATCACTCCCAGTCTAGTATAGTGTCCCTGGTGTCTGATATACTCTGCCAGAATGTGCCCTAAATAAATCAGTACGCGCTCTACCATCGAGTACAACTACAGCAGCTCCTGACGGCTCAAAACACCAGTACTGTCACCGCGGCCATTCACCGACCTACTCATGATGGCATGCAAATATCTGTATGCAGGTCGGGAAAGGCACGTGGCCTTGGACACCCCTGGCTCGTACTGACCTTGACCACATAGTACTCTTTAAGCTCTATACGGGGTCAAGGTTCCAGGATAATCAATAGGCAACTGTGCATACTCCACTGTATCCGTGAATGCCTCCTCGTACAAGCCAAGTAGTACGGAAAACTACGTAATGCTCAACCTATGGTGGCACCCAAATACTCTAGACTGAATGGTGTCCAAACTGTTGAAGCTCGAATACTCTCTATCAAACTCGAACGAGGATAGCATCTCCAGTGCAAACTCTCGGATGGATGGCTCTCTAATCATCAGCAACTGCCGCCAATCACCTTCTGAAACTAGATTCTCGATCTCATCAGCAAACTCATCTCCCTGCTGAAGCTCCCGCAATATAGTCATGTCCAAAAATCAAGTCATGTCCGAAACGGAGTCTTGACAAACACTCATAACGGCCCTGATGTTCGGGAATCGCAAATCGCACACCCTCGGGCTCAGGGGATGGCTCACATGGCCTCTTATCAGCTTGCTTCTTTGACCTAGGTGCTATGATCTGCAAAATTTAAACGAAATTGATCAAACAAGTTGATAAAACAATGCTGCAGAAATCCACACGGTCGTATGGAATTTCCGCACGCCAGTGTGGATCCACGGGGCGTGAGAACCGCATGACCACGCTTCAAAAATACAAAAATACAACTCAAAAATGCTTCTAACTTCGTTCTAGACATAAATCATCGCTCTAATTGAAGAAACGAAGCATTATTAACCAGATTAATCGATAGACACTATGAATTGACGAAGAAGATGATGAAAAGGGATTTACCGACGAAGAGGAGTGAGAAAATGAAGAGCTGGCCTGAAAACTTCTCTAAAATCCTACCAAACTGACGTTATGGACTCGGAGAGTACTGTGAGAATGTTTTCAAGTAAAAAGGAGTCGTGAAGAGGGAGAGGAATCATCCTCTTTTAAACAGAACTCCTGACTTTTGGTGTTCTGTGCATCCACACGGGCGTGTGGAAATTACACACGCCCGTGCGCCAGACCCACAAGGGCAGACGCACGCCCCTGTGGCTTCCCTGGACATCGGAGAAAAATATCAAGTATTACACAGGCCTGTGCGGAAATTCCCCACGGGCGTGGACATTTACATGCTCAACTCACAGGGGCAGCCGCACGCCCTGTGCCTTCTCTGGATGAGCTCACATTATACACCCACGGGCTTGTGGAAATTCCACACGCCCGTGTGTTTTCTCTAGATGACTTAGAAAAACCTGCAGGCTCTGCAGAACTATTCTGAACATGTTTACACACTCAGAGCCTGATATATTATGCAAAATTTACCAGATAAAAACACGAAATAGAACTCAAACGACCAAACTTCACCAACTCTCAACAAAACTCACAATGAGTACTCTTAAAATCCCACAACAAAATCGTAGCACAAGCACTTAAGAATTGAAACACCAACACTTAACAGTTTATTCATGAAAACAAACTAAACTAAAAGGTGCGAGAACAATAAACACTTGGGTTGCCTCCTAAGAAGCGCTTGTTTTACGTCACTAAGCTTGACGTACCTCTTCTTTACCTTATGGAGGCTTGAAAAGAGTATGTTCCTCCCGACTAGACATTTTATAGCTACTTTCCTTAAACCAAAAATTTGCTTGCCTGGGTGGAATATTTGTTGGAGAGTCCAACCATCTTACCTTTGGCCTCCAAGGAAACAATTTGGGTTGGGAATTGTCCAAGCTTAGCACAGGTGGGTCATCGGATGGCTTCAATCTCCTACCCACGTCTTGTTCCAAACCCAAAATCTCTTTCTTTCAATTTATGAGTTGATTAATCCAAAAGAGAGATGCTTGCTCCATTACCTTAGGATTTGCGTCTTCTTCCATTTCAACTTGAAAGCAATATGTCTTCACCAACTTTCCTTGCACCAGTTCTTGCTCACAAACATACTGTCCACTCAAACAATTATCACATTGAATGAACGGTTCTTCTTGTATCCTCTCAATCTCGACAACATCATACTCGTTCCGCCCCACTTCTTCATTGTCATTCACTACCACATCTTCTCTATAAGGAACTTGACTTGCTTGTTAAATAATTGTTGTTCCCTGGAGAGTGTGTCAAGTATCCCTCCTAGTTGATGCTCAAGGTTTTTATAGGAGGCTTCATGACATCTTCGTGTGGTCTCCATATTTTGGACAGAGACATCGGATGCTTCAATAAAGTTAGCTAATACTCTTTGTAACTGAAATGCATCCTCTCCGAGCATCTCACCCGTTTGACATTCCTCTTGAGGTGCCTCCCAATGTCGTTCACCAATATCCCATAATTTGTTTGGGTAGCCCACTTCAATTGGATGATATGCGTTGTAACATGAAATGTTTTGTTGTCGTGAAGTAACAATTCTATCAACTTTTTAACTGAGAGCTTCGACCTACAAATATAGAGCAACGACTGGGTCAATCATCATTTAAAATCATTGCAAGAAAAAGTAAAACATGAAAAAAGAAAACAAATGAGAATGATGGAAGAATAAGAAATTGTGAAATAATTTTTTTTTTATTTTTATTTTTTAGAACAAATTAGAACGGTGATAGAGAAGAGATGTGAAATAGAATGAAGGGTAAATAGCTAAGAAAACAAAGTGCAAAGTATCTCTAAACGCCTACTCCCCTGCAACGGCGCTAAAAACTTGACAAGATCCCATTGCGTATATCCCGCAAGTGCACGGGTTTGTCGAAGTAATAATCCCGGGTGAGCGGGTATCGAATCCACAGGGAGTAGGGAGTAAAGACACTTAATTCAATTCTTAGCTATGCAAATATCAATGATGATGAGTATGATAATGATTCAATTCTCAACAATTAAAAGCAACAAGTAAGAGAGCAAAAGTAAGGAGGAGGTAAGGCAATCGATAAAGATGGGGTACTCGGATGATGCTTCACCTAGGATAATCGCTTCAAGTGCAAGAACTCTTTATTATGCTTCCTAATCAACGCAATGGTGAGTCGTGGAAATCCTTACATACATAGTCCCAAATCTAAGGTCAATTATGCCTAACTCTATTCATGTCCCGGAGGAGAGATTAAATAACCTCTCAACCTCGCACTCGAATAAAGTTGCAATGAGCTCTAGGGATTTCAGGTGATAAATCTCTTCCTAATTATAGACTTAACCCTTTGGTCCAGGCGGAAGGTCCCTAACCACAATTAAGCCCTAGATACTAAGATCCCCTCAACGCTTCACTCCGTTGCACGGGCAACTAAGCCCTAGCGGAAATTCATCCCTTAGACCATTCACTCTATTATGGCCGCAAAGAACTTGAGGAATGGAGGTAGAATCTATCATGTCGGAGGGGAAAGGGGACGCTCCTGTACCTCTCGACTCACCCTCTCAACTCTCTCCAACCTAGCTTTGTCTAACGCTCGTGGTGTGTCACTCACTCACAAGGTTACCAACAAGAACACTCAACCCTAGTGTCACTCTAGGGGAAATGTTCATAGAATCAAGCATTCAAGGTTGGAACTCACAATAAACATCAATTTATTGAAAGCATAATAAAGAAGTTCAATGAAACGAATACATCCTAGGGTTCACAATCACACAAGTACCCACTAGGGGTTTAGCTCTCCATGGAGCTAAGTACAATTAAAGAAATCAAATGTAAAAGCAATGAATCAATAAATAAACCCCCTCGATGGTCATATCGATAGTCTTGTGGAGAGTCCTCTACTCGTCGCAAGGGATCCTTTGTCCGGCCTAGGATACACCTCGCCGGATCGATGCCGACGAAAACTCTCCCAATAACCTTCTTCCAAACGACGCGCGATGTCTGAGCCGTAGAACCTCTCCAAAACCCTAGCCAATACCCCTCAAAACCCTAGCCGAAGCCCTCTCTCAAGTTAGGGAAAAGATGGAGAAAAGAATACCAAAATCGGGGCTGAATCGGCTTTAAATAGGGCTAGAATCGGGCGACTCCACAGGCGTGGACGGTACACGCACCCGTGCGGAATTTCCACACGGCCGTGGATAATTTCCACACGGCCGTGTGGATTCTCTGTTTCTCTGATTTCTCGGCCGGTTGTGAACAGTACTACTACAGTGCATGTTACAGTGTTGCTACAGTACTCTGCTACAGGTTCGACCTGAATAACTTCCCAATTCCATATGTTCATCAGGGTAACGTAAACGGGCACACGTTTACGTCGTGAATCACTTGCTTCTTCAATGATATACATGTTTGTGGAGCTCTCGTTCTTATGTGCATAAATCGAAATGCTCGAGTGTGACTACCTTTGTGCCGCTCCAAATGGATGTGCTCACTCGAATGCGAGGAGGTTGGCACACACTCTAGCATCTCACACCTGACCTATGTTTTCGCGTTTGAACCTTAGCAAGATTTCCTCTAAAATAGGTGCATTATGATCCACATTGGCCTATTTCCTTCATACTAGGCCTCACAATCTTACCTGCATAAACGTAACATAAAAACACACATATTAGTGTAAAAACCTGAGAAAAGTAATGCTCAACATAAGGAATGAACACTTCGCATTCCTATCGCACTAGCACTTATCACCTTTCTTACAGACCGATCTTCTGCCGAGTTCCCCTCCTCAGCTCACACGATAATCAGGACAGAGAGAATGGACTTGATTCACCTTTGCCCAAAAGATATTCGGCAAGAATGAGAGCAAGAATTTCCATGTCCAGTAGGAAGTCCCCTCACTCTCGTCAGCTATACATACGTTACCTTTTATTGTCTTAGCGAAGATTTCAACGTACTCCTGCCTGCCGGGAAGTTCCTTCCTTAGCATAGAAAGCCAGTCTTCTTCGAAACCCGCCAATCCATCTTTAAGCAAGAGTTGGAAGATCTTGCCCAGGTAGGTTTCAATACGCAGGCGAACAGCGGGATCGCACAGCACTTATATCAAAAGCAATTCACGTGTGAATGTATATGATCATCAAATATGGAGGAACTTCCACCCCTTTCATTTAGTGCTCGCTCACAGAGATCCAAAGACCAAGCATAGGCACGCGAAGGCAATTAACGGTGACCTCAGTGCTGCGATCAGGTTCCCCGAATTGGGCTTCCTTGAACGGATCGGCTTTGGGACCACCTACCAACTGATCGATTCATTCGGTTTTGTTTTGAGGCAATAGATGGGTACGGGGTTAGCTTCACTTATTTCGACCCCTTCACATGAACCTTATTTCCAAGTATTTAGGAGACTCTTGTGAAAGCGCTCTTCATTCACACACGGTTGAGCGCTGCTCATTTCTCATTTGACTTCGGGCGAGCTACCCGAATCATTTACCCATGACTTCCATTCTGCACCTGGCTAAGCCTTCATCCGGCGTCCTAATCGGAACACACTGGTACGACAACTTTGATTGGATAGACACTTTGAACTGCAAGCGGAGATTACCAATAGCACCAATAGACTGACAGAAGTCCACTTTCAATTCTTTCAAATTTCAAGATGCAGCGAGCCATCCCACGCGGCGACTGGGCATGGCGTCAATAAATAACTACAATTAGACCCCTACGAACATTAAGACCATAATAATAATAATGCCTCTCATCGAAAGTACTAAAACTGAAAGTCTACGCGCAACGAGATTAACTCGGAAGGACGAACTCAGAAAACTTCTGATAAAGAACTAAACTAATAGAACGGCTGGGAACAAGCTTCCAGCAACAAAAGAGACAAGAAAGATTTCTTAGTAAGAGTAAGAAAAATTAGAGTACGCATTCCCCACTTCATCAGAATGACGTTGTATATCTTAGCTACCGCAGCGCACTTATAGAGCGAAGAAGCCAATTGATATCCCAGTTGGACGCCCTTCCGCCTGCCCGCACCGGTGTCGATACCCAAAGACTTTTGAGACTAGCGCGAAGTCATACAGACGTCATTCAGCACCAAAGCAGCAGTGCGCTAAGGTGCAGAAAGCAATTCAGCCCCATCCATATAAAGTTCTATGGAGGGAGGAACGAAACACACGCGCAGGAGGGCCCTAAAGCTCTTATTAGGCCCATGACCCCACAAAGAGAGGAAGGAATCAGGGAAAGAGGGCCTTCCCCAATCAGCTGAAGCTAGGTCTTAAGAAAATGATGGCCTAAGAATGGATCTACCATTCCGACTGAAATTGAGAAAGCAGCTCATTCTTCAGCCGTCTGATCCTGAAAAGACCAATGAATCGGCTTTCTTTCCGCTCGACAAAATAGTAAAATGCCCGGTGGGGAATAAGCTCCTAGCATATTTTTGGACGACTTTCGTTTCATATTCATCAAGTCTTGCAAGATCCGAATATGAATGAGATTTCCCACGTGCCGTACCATAAGTACTTTACCATTGGGAATGTTACTTCTACTGAAGTCATCGACTTCAGAAAGAGAAAAGATCATACATCATCGGTTCGGTATCCCAAAACAAAAAAACCACCAACCATGACTATGGATAGAGACCCACAGTTCACAAGCAACGAACGAAGCCTATGCTTTTCTGAAAGACTATGGTAGCATTAGCTGCTACATTTATTATGCTCAAGCAAATGGTGCAGTAGAAGCAGCAAAGAAGGTTCTGAAGAACTGCGTTGCAACGATGGTTTTTTTTATACCGATAGCTGCTTGACTAGGGATTGTGCCTTAGAAAGCTGCTACTCTACTGATTGTCCATATTCCGCCTTTGTTCAAAGCAAACTCTTAGATGGACAGGTAAACCTAAAGAGATTCTTCTGTCCAGTGGTACCATTCCTCTTTATTTCTATAACGGACATATATCCACCACATTGTCTTAGCGAAGGTTTTAACCTCTGCCTGCATGTCTGGGAGTTCGCTCCCTTGCTCCATTCTACCGCAATATGGATGAAGTCCGTCTTCCCCCATGAGCCACCTTTCACACCTTTTTGTCTTTTTCACCCGCTATCATAGTCTTTCTTTCTTTCGAGAGGTTTGGCTTTGGGAAGTGGGAATATGAATTTGGGTTCCATCCCACGGTTAAGAGCAGGAGTCGGCATATCAATCACCCTTTGTTTTCTCTTCGGTAGTTTATTTTTATCTTCCTTCCACGGAAGTGATCGCAAAGCTTCAAAGGAAGGTTCTTTATTTTTATTCAGTTGTTGAACTTCCTGGCCGCTTGTTTCACAGGAGTAAAGTTCGGTCTCCTATGGAGTTAAGGGGGTATGGGTTGTGTCAATACATCTGAGAGAAGATGAGATCGCCAACCAAAAATCCCCCCGAGTTAACGGTGGAGGTAAGAGTGCCTAGAAAGTATAGGAAGAGGAAAAGGACCGCGCCCAAGAAAATAATAAACACTTCCTACTTTTTGAGAGCTAGCCCTTCGAGTCGAAAGAACAGACTAAATCGATAGGAGAGGTCATCAGGCACAAGGGGGACCGGAACCTATAAGCTATAAATAGGGCAAAAAAGAAGGCATAGAGGACCCGTACTTCCTTGAGGATAGGGGAGATATGATCGTGAAGTAGGAAGCCTTATTTTTTGAAATCCCATACGTAAATCAAACCTTAACTTAAGAAGAATTAGACCGTAAATCTTGGTTCGGAAGAGGGACAGTAGGAACAAAAGGGGCGAGCCTCGAAAGTGTGCTGGGAAGGCCCCAGGATTGATAACCCAGGAAAGCTTCCCCCTTATGACTTGAGTGTGCTTAACCCCCTATGCCAAACCAGTTGAGTGCAAGGAGGTCAGAGCAGAGGAGCTTTCCGGGTTGCTCAACCAGGGCAGCGGTAGCTAACTGGCTCGACCAAAAGGAGAAGGCTGTAAGAGAAACATAGGTAATGGATACGGCAGTTGGAGTAGCAAGGCGGCGGATCGGTGTGTGTATAGGGGCTATCATGAACTTCAAAAGTTGCTTTATGGCCTGTCTTTCTAAGGCGAAATGAGAGTTTTTCGAGGACAAGAGACCTTTCTCTCTTCTCTCAGCTAAGAGAGCCCCAAAAAGAAAAGCAAATGAAATCTAAAGTCAAAGAGCCAACAGATCTGGAGTTAGGAGACCAGCAGTAGGTAGAAGAAGAGAGCTAACTTCATTACAAAAGCTTGATTTGAACCGGCACTTGTTGGCTCGAAAGCCGGAACAACCTTTCCTCAATTGGCAGTTTCGAGGTCAGCAGAGTTGATTATAAAGCTCTTTCCCATCCCAAGCATGCATATCTGGCCGACATAGGTCTCAATTCCGCGCGGTAATCACATAAGTTTGATTGCAGTGTGGTAAGGGGTCAGTCAACCAATAAGGGAAATTTCGAAAGGGTAGGGCTAAGCTCTCTTTACTCACTAATAAACCGGTCCATCCTAAGAGATCGGCATCATACTCTAGACTGTGTCGAGCAAGGGCCGAAGGGATTTTTATTATGCACGCCTACAAAGCATTCAGTTAGTGGAAATTAGGGTCACGAATAGGAGACCCTGAGTCCCGCCTAGATGCGAAAAATCCACTCCAGTGATGAGACCTCTAAGATTAAACTTCCAGCGTTTAAGTGGGGGATTTTGAAGCAAGGAACTCTTCCTTCAGGGATTGACCTTGATTGAAAAGGGTCCAATGCAATCAAATCCTGTCTTTTTGGCCGTCGATCACTTCTATTCGTCCCTTCACTAGCCGCACTTCAACTTAAACTAACGAGCCAAAGAGGGCTAAGGAGCTGGTGTGCCCAACAATAAACCATTTTTCAAGAAATTTTCACTTAGACTCTCTGCCCATCCATCCATCAATCAATCAGAAGTAGTATCACATCATTATCACTTACTTTTCTCTCTATCTCAGGATGGTACCACTGAAGATTGACTTTGAGCCTTTTTGCCATCTCTTTCGGTGTCAGTCGATGTTCCTTATAAAATAAAGCAAATGCAACATTGGATGAATAGAACCAAAATACATCTTACATAAAAGACATTAAAAATAACTAGCCTTCAAGCAAAGTAGAGTAGAAGGACTTCATAGCTAAAATGGAGGATAAAAAAGGTAGATACCACCCAACTCGCTAACAACATTAGGGTGTTGAGGAGGGGGAGGGGGATGTTCGTAATGAACTACTTACACTAATTCCCTAATCACTTACTTCTTAAAGTAAGGATAAGACAAATAAAAGAAAGACTTTTTTTTCTTTTTATAAGAATATATATATAGCACTTGTACGTCCCAGCAGCATGGTAATGCGGAGGTGCCCTAGATGGGGTTCTAAGACACCCGGGGAAATGGTCGATTTCCCACCTTCCTTTTATCTAGGGCATATCGAGAGGTTGGTGTAGTACAAGAATGAGAAAGCTGTAGTGCGCCCATACCTATAAACCTATAAGAAGTACGCTATGCTCATCACGTTTTTTGTTGTCAATGAAATTCTTCCTATCTTTCTTGCGTCATAGGTAAGGCAAAGCGCTTTCTTTTAAAGAAGCATCTGGTTCCATCTTTCTTTCGTTAGATAACCCACCATTTTCTAAGAAGGATTTTAGTAATTCGGGATCTATACTACTTGGAATGGCTCGGTTGTCCCTAATATAACAATGGAGTCTGTCGGGGGATAACAAGACCAAGAAGGTCGGTTCAAGGCAGGTTTCACTGAGACCAAAGGATCCTCTACCAGTGCCGGTCGCTGCCGCTCCCTCACCGAAACCACTTTATGCTCGGGCTGTCCTAGCCAGTGAGGGACTAGCCCTACGTGTCTTGGCGTGGTTGAACAAATGACTGACTCATTAGTGCTTTTGGTTTTGAGAAATTATGTCTAGTGGCATTCAATCACAGAATCCCTTGAGAGCTGCATAAATCACTACAATTTGTTTTTCAATGGGAATTGGTGAATATTGTGGTTGTTTGGGCACTTCTATCAGCCTTGCACCTCTATTGAGTAATGCCTGAGTCGCAGCATCAAGGTCTGACCAAAATTGAGCGAAGGCGGTCACTTCGCGATATTGTGCCAATTCTAGTTTTGAACTACCGCGGACTTGTTTCATAGCTCTCAACTGAGCGGCAAACCCGACGCGACTAATAGATAAGCCAACGTTAATAGCTGGTTTAATTCCGCTATAAAATAGCTCTGTTTCCGAACAAATTTGTCCATCTATAATGGGGATCACATTGGTGGGGATATAGGCCGATACATCTCCAGCTTATGTTTCAATGACAGGTAACGCAGTCGAGCTACCTGCACCTGTATGGTCCGATCGTTTAGCAGCTCTTTATAATAGACATGAATGTAAATAGAAAACATCCCCTAGGAAAGCCTCACGGCTTTTTGACTGGTAGAAGGAGCTAGTACGGAAAAACCTTCTGTATAAGGTTTGAAATGGTGAATTGAGGTAGAGTTGACCGATGATCCTGTAGTAATTTGGCCTGCTATTGAAAGAAAAGGCTTGCATCTGCTCCCCCTAAACTATAACCGGTCCCATCTCTCTCCAGACCTAACGTGGTAGTTTCCCATCATAGGGCTTTCTATCTATAGATTGAGCCATTACCAACCAAGGATCCCATTCGTTCATAACTCAGTTGACAGCTTCTATGGATAAGGCGGAGCGCCCTTGGTTTAGCATTATAGCACATAGGCTTCGGCCCTACTACAACGCTTCGCTAACGCGTTGCATTGTCAGCTTTGCTACCGACGCTTCATCTTAAGTGCTTCGCTACCGAGGCTCAGCATAAAGGACGCTCCTATCCATAGAAGCGCTTCTCTAATGCTCAGCTAAGTCGTCAAACCCTTGCGCTGACCGTTCTCTTTCTCAGTAGAGAAAGCCCTTCTCTTTGCTCCTTAAGTATAAGTAGAAGGACAAGAAAGAGATTCTTGGTTTTCTTGCTCCCGCTTCCTCATCTGCGCTCGTCAAGCCAACTTAGCTTTTTGGGAGGTGAAATAGCGGTTGAAGCGGACATTTCGAAATGACAGCATCGAAGATATATATATAAAGATATATCTTTCTATATATATAAGGTCACGATTATCCCGGACTGCGTTCCGAAAAAAGTAGTCTACTTGACAGAAAGGGCGGGCACTCTCGTGTTTCAACCCCATGTTACTTTGATAGTTATGGGGTACTGTGAATTTATAGCCTCTACGAGTTGCAAGTGAACGTGAGCGCCTCACGCGATACGGCTTTTTGGCTGGTTGCGATCAGATGTAGGAGAGAAGTTCGTATAGGAGCCACCACATACGTTGACTTTGGAATTTATTCGTTAGATTTGCGATGGCTCTCGCTGGTCCTCCAAATTCCCTATAGTATTCAAAGAAAAATGGTTTGATCATTCAATGGATCAAGCTTTCTCTTTTTAAGAAAATCAAGGTGTTCTTTGAAAGATCCAGAGTTAGCCGAGTAGCTCGAGTAGGAGTTTTTGAAAAGCTGATAAACGGAAGCCAAATGTCGGATGCCGCACGGCGGAAATAAGAAATGGAATACCTAGGTCGCAAGGCAAGGGAGGACGGAACCCCACTTCGACTAACCAAGGATAAAAGAGGTAAGTACTGTGACATCCTTTATTCTGAAGTGATATAGATCAATGCATGGACTGGGGGAGCGTCGGCCCCCGGGAAAACGTTTGCAGATGCGATCAAGGAAAGGAGTCTATCTATCTGTCTAGCTTTGGTAGATTTCCCCCAACGCAATTCAAAAACGGAAATTCAAAGAATGCCTGAGGTTGATAAGTTCGACGACTCAGCAACAGTGCGGAATTGACTTTATCGTCAGTGGATCTGATATATAGTTAGGGGCAATACATACCAAAAGGTTCAAAGAAGGAAGGCGCATTAGAGTATATAACTAACCCACCATTCTGTTCAAGACCACGAAAGAAAAAAAAGGACTTTTAAGGATTGAAGTTAACAAACTAAAAAATGGATTCATGGCTCATAGTGATTGGTACTCGTTTGGCACATACCTACGCGACCCTTTTTTAGGTTAGCAAACGCATAGGCCGGCAAAGACATGCACCCCATGGGAATACATTGATGCACCCACATGGAAATTGAGGCTAAGGTTTGATGGTTCCTGCCTTTGGTCGGGTAAAGAATGGGTTTTCTTCTATTATATGAAGCTAATCTAATGAAGTGAGGGCTTAACCCCCGGCCTTGTTTTACCGGTTCGGTCTAACCAACTTTCCGGAAACTTTCAGCTATAAAGAAACCTTCCATTGTCAATTGTCTCCCAGAGACATGGTATCCCAATCTTATATATAAGATATCATATATTTGCTCAGATCCGTAGTAAAGTTCCCTTCTGCACTGACTGACCTCCTCTTTCATCCCAGTTGATATTGATGGGGAATTAGATAGAAAAGCCAGTGAATGAAGCTTTACAAATAAATCGTAATTTTTTATGGAAATGAGAGGTCACTCAACATAGAGTTCCTTCAATCAACCGACTCGGTCGCTTCCCTTACCTTTGTTTTTTTTTGTTATATGTTGACTCTCTCCTTCCTGCTCCCTAAAACACAGAAGACATCCATCCAGTGTGTCCTTTTCCCAATAATTTGATGAGTTATCAATTCCCTGTCTTCAAGTGATATAGAAACTTATTCCCTTGTTGACCTAAAAGAAGCTGACCTCACACAAGAAGAGGAAAGGACAAGAACTAGAAAATATATTACTAAGTATTGGATATAAAATATCTGCTACCCTATAAAAAAAAGTGACATTCCTAACCTTTCCCTAACTGGATCTCTTTCCCGAACTGTATCTATCTCTCTTAGTAGGCCTGTCATGTCCCTTTCCCAATCCTTAACTGACTAAGCATACTTGCCCTAAGCGCCCAAGGAATCCTAATGGCACCTCCCCCACAGCGCAGATCTGGTGTTCGATCGTAGCTGCTCGCCGCAGTGCTCGACGCAGCCCCCGTGACATCACAGGGCTCACATGCCTTATCCCTCGACTTAGTTATTCTTCCGGTGATCGGACTCGACAATGGAGCAGATTACTGATGAGCGGTCCATGTTCACCAGTCCCCACTACCATGTTCCGCTTCACTGTGATGCAGCCCCAAGTACTCTGCGATGTCTGCTGTGTCTCGTCGAGATAACCATGAAGAATTGTCTCGTTCAACATATTCTGTGATGTTCACCTAGGCTCAAGATGCTTAATTCGTTCACCATGAGTAGTGAACTCTGTGACTCTCCAGGACAACGTAGGATCAGCTTGCAGCACCTCAGTTATGTTCTTGGGCTTTTCTTCTGTTTCCCGCAATATAGTTTAGTTTCATTCTTAGGCGACTAGTTTACCAAGTCAAGACCTGAGGCTCTGGCCCTAACTTGGGGAATCTTTCCCAGATCCACAGTTGAAGAAGCCAAGTGAGAATCCAGACATGTGGAGCCTCGCTGCTAACTACCTGGGACTAGTCCTTCGCCCGCCTACTAAACTCATTGAGCCCGTGATAGAGCTTTGCAACCACGGCAGCTGCCAAAGAAAGATTCTCCCTTAAGGCTATCCTAATCGCCGGACCCCATACTGAAGCAGGAACCCGGTGCTTAGGACCCGAGGGGAGAACAATCCTTTGCAGCCAGTGAAAAAAAAAACCTACCTTGATGAGTTCACGGTTGTTGCAGCTCTAGTGAAGTGCTTTAGCTGTAGAAATTTGTTTTGAAGTCAAAACATTTTTTTGAGATCTTTTTTACTTCAACACTCCGCCTCTCCTTCAAATGCATTTCGTTAGGGAAAAAAATTCTTTTTCCAAAATCAAAGAAAAATAAAAATAGTTATGAAAAAGAACAAAGAAAAAACTATGAAATTTCTTTCAATCATGAATCCATTTGCTAAGTTCGACAATTCTCAACCGTAAGAGAAGTATAGGTAAGAGGTCCGACAGCTTTAAAGAGTGGTGAGTTCACATCGATCGAATTCATTTTTTCATTATTGGTTGATGAATGGAATTAAGCTTAAATTTGAAGCTGGCTACACCACTCAACAAAATAGTGTATCAAAGTGCAAGAATAGAACCATCGTTGAAATGGCAGAAGCAGTTGCTACAGCTGTTTACCTTCTAAATATAAGAAAAATTGAAAAAGTGGTAAAGTAAATAAAAGGAAGATAAAATAAGTTATGGTTGAGCTTGAGTGAGAAGGGCCTTGGAGATGGCACGTGACCCCACAAGCTACTGAAGCATCAGTCAGAGGACCACCAGCCCCTATCTCTTAAGGCTTCTGGCTTAAAAAAAAAATAGGATCTAACTAACAGGGGGCCCGCTGAATGCTGAAGAAGGATCTTCCTCCCCCTCTTCTTCTCAACTGATTGTTTGAAATAATGAAATCTTTCAATTTTTTGAGAAATCAAAACAAAGGTTTTGCAAGCTTTTTTAGTGCATGTGCCATCAGAAAAAAAAATGATGGCGAGGATTGCTGACAAGGTAATAATCCCGGGTGAGCGGGGTCGAATCCACAGGGAGTAGGGAGTGAAAATACTTAATTTGGTTCTTAGCTATGTGGAAGATCAATAGTGATTAGTGTGAAATTGATTCAATTCTCAACAATAAAAGCAACAAGTGAGAGAGCAAGAATAAAGAAAGGGGCAAGGCAATCGATAAAGATGGGGTACTCGGATGATGCTCCACCTAGGATAATCATTTCAAGTGCAAGAACTCTCTATTATACTTCCTAATCAATGCCATGGTGAGTCGTGGAAATCCTTGCATACATAGTCCCAAATCTAAGGTCAACTATGCCTAACTCTATACATGTCCCGGAGGAGAAATCAAACAATATCAACACTGATAAGTGCTTGAGTAGACATATTTTTATATATGTTTTACATGCATTGAGCATCATTTTTACTGTGGTTTATGTCTCATATTGTGTATTTGGTGTTCTTTTATGCATATAGGTTGTGAATGCCTTGAAGAGTAAAAAGGAAGCAAAGATAGGCTATAAAGACACAATGTTGGGAGTTCTTGTTCAATTCAAGGACCAAGACACGAGAGCAGTTCATAAACGTGGAGATGTGTGCCAACTTCCAAGAAGATTCAAGTCAATTCACCATTTGGAAGGGCACAAAGGCAGCCACATCTTCATATTCCTTCTCTTTGTGAAGATTGCAAGACCTCTCAAAGATACGTCGATGAAGAAAAGTTTTATAGCCTACCACATGGACGTGTGCCCGGACATGTGGCCTTAAGAGAAGAGTGTTCGGATCGCGTTTTGTGAAAAGTACTGTAGCAATTTCACTGTAGTAGTACTGTAGCAGAATTACTGTTCACGCGGCCGCGTGGAAATTCTTGCAGCCCACGCGGGCGCGTGGAAAATCCACACGGGCGCGTGAGGGCACGTGACAGACGCGATCTAAGGCCTATAAATAGCCGTTTTGCCCTATTCTTTCTCATCTTTTGTGCGGCTCTTGAGGGGTGAGACGGCTAGGGTTTGGAGAGGAGGTCTTTGCGGCTTTGGAGGCGCTTCGTCACCAACTTTGATCGATTCCTCCTCCGTCATAGCATCAAGGAAGCCACCGGTGAACCTAGCTTCGGAGTGGGTCCTTCAAGACGTCGAAGCTCTCCATCAAGGCCATCAGTTCATATATAAGGGGGTTTATTTCTATGGTTTTAATGTACTTTCATTCATTGATGGTGTGTTTTGTATGTTGCTCCATGGAGGGCTAAAACCCTAGAGGGTATTTGGGCTTGTGAACCCTAAGATTCTCATATTTTGTGGATTTGCTTTGTGTTTCTATTTAATCCGAGTTTGATTAAGTTTCATACTTGATTGTTTAATGCTTGCTTGCCTTATTGATCTTATGGTTATTTGGTTTGCATGATTTGTTGCCTTGGTGGGAGAGAGATCTCCATTAGGGTTAGAACCTCAAGATTGAAGAGGGTTGAGAGGGAGAGTCATGAGATAGTGAAGTGTCCCCTTTCCCCTCCGATTGGTGTATTCTATCTCCATTCCCTAAGCTCTATGCAACTATATTTGGTGGGAGGCGTGAGATTGCTCGATTTCTCTTCCGGGACCTTGTAGGGGGTTAGGATCCTTCGCCGGGAATTAGGGTTGGATCAATCTTTAGGAATTGGATACATAGTTTGGAATCCCTAGAGTGCTTGCGGTCATATGTGGTGTGAGGTGTTGAGATTGAGCGATTTCTCCACCGGGACCTCGTAGGGGACTAGTATCGGTGATCTAGATATAGACCCGATTATGTTTGGATTTCCACGACTTAACTTACTCATCATAGAAACACTTTGCTTATCCGGTACCTAAATACCCGAATCCTAGGGGAAGCATTGCCCGAATACCCCACTTTTACTGATTGAGATCTCCATCCATTTAACCCTTGCATATTCGTATGCGGTATTCACTTCTTCGCACATTAGATCACCACACCTTTCCATTTATCATTAGGTTAGAAAGCAGAGAAGAAGTTAGTACTAGTAGCCCTGTTCCCTGTGGATTCGACTACCCACTCACCGGGGTAATTATTACTTCGACACCCGTGCACTTGCGGTTTACACACGCATATTTGGACGTGTCAAACACCTCGCACTCGCATAGAGATGCAATGAGCTCTAGGGATTCCAAGTGATAAATCTCTTCCTAAAAGTAGACCTAACCCTCTGGTCCAGGTGGAAGGTCGCTAGCCATAATTAAGCCCTAGATACTAAGATCCTCTCAATGCTTCACTCCATTGCACGCGCAACT